>NC_056739.1:334229784-334264784 GCF_019279795.1 Protopterus annectens
CCCAAAAAGTTGGCACCCTTTTGGGGCCAAAAAAAGGAAAGGCGGGGCATTTTTGGGGGGTAGGTCTATTCATTTTCAGTAGTTCTTGCAAGTTGCTGTTTGCAACCGCATGAGTGTCACTTTGGTTAACCCTTCTAAAAATATCAACGGGTATCTTCCAGAGTAGAATGTCCTTTTTCACAGTGTGTATAAATTCTACTCTACTCTTACCCTTCCACCAACCCCCAAAATTATATAAGGCAGTCAGACTTGTTTCTGCACTACCTGCAGAAGTCACCCGAGTGGTATCCTTGTTGCATCTTAGTATTACCTTACTGTTGCACTCTGGTTGCAGTTGTGGGAAGGTGGAAAAAAATCAACAACTCTGTAGTAAATGGATCTTGGTGAAGACATTCGTTATACATTCCTGCAGTAGGGTGAAAAAAACAATGGGCTGTGGACCATAACCATTTTTTTCTTAGCACTGTAAACTAAATTATACTGTTCGTTTCAGTCATTGTTTATGGCTGTCAAGGTGAAACTACGTTATGTTTAACTATTGATTATAATCCTTTGTGTTTTAACTACTCCATTTGCTACAGTTGTATTTATAAGGCTTATCTAATTTGTTTATATTGCGTACTTGGTAAAATGCTCATTTTTATTCTCAAATTTGTTAAATTAGAAAGTGAGTAGAATAAGTACATGCATTAGTCAGACAACTGTGACTTATTTCCATTAGTGTAAATAAGAATGGTGGAGAGCAAACCCATTAAAGTAAGTAAGTATAAAAATGTGATTCTCTGACGAGATGTTTCCATTTGTTTCAGTACAACGGTTCTGCAGAGTATGAAACTTGGAGTAGATGTGAACAGACACAAGGAGATAATTGTCAAAGCGATTTCTGCCATTCTTTTGCTCCTGCTGAAGCACTTCAAGCTGAATCATGTTTACCAGGTATGTACTATTCATAGCCCTGGCTGAATGCTGCTGAAGTTCTAGGAAGGACATACCTGTCAGTTACCGAACCAGGCAGTCTGTGATATGCCCATCTAATATGTGTGTATGTGTATTAGAGATGAAAGAGAAGAATGAGAGGTGAACATTTTTTGGGATCACTGCTACAGTAATAGATGTAAACCATAGAATTTAGCTGCCATGCTGTGATCGGTGCAACCAGTCTTACTCCTAGAGTTTCAGATGATTCCCCAGTAAGCTTGTTTACTCACACCACAGGCCCTGGACTGACACTGGCTAGAAAGGACAGTGCAGGTAAGTCTTCATTTTCTTCTATGATGTCAGTGTTAAGTTTCAGTACCTCTTGAGAGACAATATGGACAACCAACTCCCAGCCAATATATACCCATTTGTGGAACCTATTGATCTGATGTCAGTTTTCATTCTTTTCTCAACTGATGGGTTCAGACTCTGTCATTGTTGATGCTCATGGCAAACAAAAACTCTCAAGCTTCTCCCTTTCCCATAATACTCCTATCCCAAGTTCCTTGGATCTCGTTTGCCGCTATACACAAGACATGGTGACCGTTACTCTGGAGCAGATAAGTTTGTAAGTTTTGAATTTTCTATTTTTTCATAGTGAAACCTTTCTAAATCCTGTATTCCTTTTATTCTTTAATCCTTTACCTAGTTGCTTACCCTGTAGACGTTTATTCTGCTTAAAATGTCTCTCTTCCTCCTCCCGTACATTTTTGTACCTTCAATTACTGTTTGTTTCTTTCCCCTTTTTTCTCTACACACGGTGTAATTTACTTAACATTGCTGGTAATTTCCCCTTTTCTGTACACGCAGTGTAGTCTTGCTTATTACTATTGCGGGTAAATTCTTTTCCTATTATTTTTTGTTTTTATATGAATCTCTCTAATTCCTTCTGCTGAAGTTTTCTCCTTAAAAACATTTGTGCCATGGCAGAGAAATAGAGTGCGGCTGGGTTCAAAGTGCAGGCACAAGATTTCATTACCAGATGCCCACACTTTGTGTGTATTGCCTGGTCCTCTCCATTTTCTAGAAGATTGCTCCATCTGTCACGGCTTTAACCCTAGAGCCCTAGTAGAGAGAAAAAAATAAGTTGATATTGAAATGGCTTGTACCCTCTTTTGGTGAGGCTTTATCTGGAGCAATGTCCCCCCAGAATCTAAAAGATGTAAATCTCCTTCTCTGAACCCTTCTATGTCTTCGGAGCAACAAAGAAAGACCTCCTTCTGATCCTAAAGGGAAAAAGACAACTTTCAGATCCGACCTCAACCTCAGATCTGAAGTCTTCAAACATGGATTAATTGGATTCAACGTCATCGTCTGATCCAAAGAGAAAGAAAAAAAACAGATCAGACTTCTTCGGGTCCGATGCATAAGCCAGTTGATCCATCTACACCACCCAGTATTGTGTACCTTCCAAGGACTAGATAGTCCCCTTCAGTAGATCCATTTCCCCTCCTGGTTCCCTCCTTTTTTTGGAGAGACCTAGGTCCCTATCATGATTTTTCACTTGTTCTTCCAGGAGCTTAACAGAAGAAGATGTGGAAAGAGTGATGAGAAGAATTCTCTTGGTGCAGACTCTGGTGGGTGCCCCTCTGGCTCCTATTCTTTCTGGTCAGGAGGTCTGATCTTTTGTCACACCCCCTTGTCCAGTTCCTCCTCTGACTCGTTCCACTGTCTGGGTTCTTGGATTCAAGCTGTCCAGCTCTGTCTGACTGTGATCCGAGAATACTTCTATCCACAGATCCAAAGTTTGCTCTGAGCACTTCTGTTCAGTCTGATTCAGGGAGCTCTTGGAGCCAAGGCTTCCCTGTCCGAGGTGTTGGAGTCAACTCCGAAGTTGTCTCTGTGAGGTTAGCTCAGCTCTGGCTTCTGCTATGGGGGTGGGGGATTGTCCTTAGAGCAGGCAGGGACAATGGTCCAGAAGCTTGCCTTTTTGGATCCAAGGTCCTCTCCCTCTGTAGGGGAGTCAATGGGCGAGAGCATTGTCTCTCAGCTATACAAATGGTTCCTACCCCCTCTAATCCTCAGTCTGCAGCTTTGACGTCTCTGCACTGGAGTCTCAACCCCTTTTTCCACAGGGACAGCTAGTACTGAAACGCCAGGCTTCCCAATTGAGGATCATTACTTCTGATATCTTCACAGAGCATCCCACTAAGGAGGTCCCTAGGAAGACGACATGCAAGAGGAAGCACTTAAACTTCCCAGAGGAGTCTGTCACAGAAGATACAGACTTCAGTGAGGGTGAAGGGTCCCCACAGTCACCTCCTGAACATATCTGATTTGGAGACTTCCTTGAAATCTTAAAACAGAGGGGCTTGAAGTCCAGTAACCCTTCATCTAGGGTGTCTGTATTCCTAGAGGCTTTTGGTAGTGGCCTGTCTACCTCGATGGGCAACTCTGCCCACCGAAGAGCTGATTGAGTTGATATCTCCACGGGCGTGGAAAGATCCTGACACAATTGAGCCAATAACTCTGAGACCTGCCAAAATTATGGCACCACCAGCGGACAAGCAATTTTGAGGTAAAGGAGTTCCAGGCAGCCATTAAAAAGGAACTTGCTGAGGAGAGTTCCACTGTTCATCCCCCCAACAAGGAGTCTTGGGAAGCCTGTCTATGCTTCATTGACCTTTGTCTTAAGTTCACTGAGTTATTTGGCACATTTACAAGGTTACAGGGGGATCTGATTAAGGAACTTTCAAGTACCATCTCTTCTGAGGAAGTACAATCATCTGTTACTTCTCAGTTGACTATCCTGCAATCTGTTTCCAATTTGTCCATGAGGCTCATTTCACATGTAGCTGAGAGGAATCTCAAGGGCAGTGGGTTCAGGCATTTCCATCAGGAAGCATGCCTGGATGTGCTTATGTGATTTTGCAGATCCTTTCAAGTCTTCATTTGTCATTGCTCCTTTTGACTGCATGTCTTTGTTTGGCCTGAAAGTAAAAGACACATTATCCAGGTTTGAAAAGGATGGAAAAGCCCTCTCTGCTATGGGTGTTTGTTTTCAATACCTCAAAGATCCTTTTCCAGGAATCAATGAGGTAGTCGAAAGATGTAGTTCAATGTCCCAGGGAGACCTTTCCAGGACACGTGGAGGAAGTTCCCCCATGGGTGAAGGGGAGAACTCCTAATGCTAGACAGTGGCCCATGAAACCAGGAGTCCAGTGATTCATTCTTTGACGCAGGGCTGATTGTTCTCCTTTGGAGGCAGTTGAGGGTTGACTATCCCTGCACCAGAGAGCCTTGCTAGAAATAAAAGATACTTGGGTTTAGAGAATTATTTCCAAAGGTTATAGAATACCATTGTCCCTTCCATCCCCAATACTCCATCCAGTCAGAGGGAACAAGCAACAATTCAAGTACAAAATCTGCTGGAAAAGTCATCCAAGAGGTCCCACCAGACCAGTTAGAGTCCAGAATTTACTCAATTTTGGATCTCAGCAACTTGAACAAGTCAGTTTGCTCCAAGTTCTGGATGGCCATGGTTCGGTCCATTCTCCCTTTTTTAGGCAAAGATGACAATGTGCTCTATAGACCTTCAGGATGCGTACTGTCACATAAAAATTAACAGGCATTCCAGAAGGTATTTACACTACTGGCTGGGAGCCAGTCATTACCAGTTTATAGTTCTGCCCTTTGGTCTCACCATAGCCCACAAGGTGTTTACCAAAGTACTGGCAGTAGTAGCAGCTCACTTGAGACTGTAAGGATTCTGGATGTTTCCATATCCAGTCGAGTGGCTCGTTGCAGCCCCCACCAGGCATCAGGTAACAAGGGCAAGAGATCACGTACTCCAGACATGTTCTCACCTGGGGATAACCATAAGCTACAAGAAGTCTGAGCTAGAACTAACCCCAAATTTGGAGTTTATAGGAGTACTGTTCAACACAAATTCATTGATTCCCTCACTGCCTTTTTCAAGGGTTCAGACTATAAAGTCAAAGGTTGGTAAAATAATCTGCAGTACCAGGATTTCATCCTGCTTGATCCAGCAAGTTCTAGGGTCAGTGTCAGCAGCTATAGCACTAGTACCTTTAGCCAGACTTTACCTGACATACCTTCATTGTATGCTAGCAACACAATGGTTGATAATTTACCAACACGTCAACCCCCAGTACGAATCATCCATGCATGCAAGAGAGATCTCAAATGGAGATTCAGTTGGACCAGGTTCTACAATGCCATCTATTCACCCCCCCCCCCCCCTCAGCACAAGGCAATAGTGACCACAAACGCTTCCCAGTTGGGGTGGGGGTTTTTTTTTTTTTTTAAACAAACAGTCCAATACGCTTGGTCCCCCAAAGAGGCCAACTTGCACATCAGTTTCTTAGATATGAGAACAGTGCTTTTAGCATTGCAGGCCCTTCAGAATGCCCTCCCTCTGGGGATGATAGCAATTCAAATACAGTATGTCAGTAGTTTGGTACATCAACAAACAAGGAGAAACCAGATCTTAACCCTTGTGTCAAGAACGCTCAGTGTGTTGCAATGGGCGATCTCATCTAGTTGCTTTCTCATAGCAACTCACATTCCAGGGAAGTCCAACATGATTGTACCTGCTAAGTTTGTCTGCTTTCTTCTACCTCACAAGTGGTCTCTCAACAACAGTGTAGTGGAAAAGATTTTCCGTCAATGGGGCCAGCCTTGCTGCGATCTTTTTGCCTCTCCTCTAAACAACAAATGCAACACATACTATGCCCTAATCCCCCCACAGGGGGAATCACCGAAGGATGCTCTTCTTCACGGTTGTTTCCCCCGGTGTACTTTACCCTTATATGCCAATTCCTGCAGAATGCTGCCATGTTGAACAGCAAAGTTGTCCTCATTGCACCTTAACTGGCCTTGACAGATTTGCTTCCACTTCCTATGGGCCTCCCTTACTTCACCTACCTTGGGTTTTGGATACGACTCCAGACTGTCTCATCCGGCAAGCATGATTCATCCAGATTTATCAAACCTTAGGTTGGCAGCCTGGCTTCTCCAATTCCATTAATAGCCAGACTATCTATGCTTTCTCCACATGTCTGACATATACTTTAATATTTCCATAAACCCTCCAGTAAATGGAAGAGATTTGATCTGATGTTATCCATTTCATTATTCCTCATGATAGGGTCCTAGGCTCTGACATCGGATCTAATCCAGCCATTCCAAAGACTGTTTAAGTTTCAAGCTCCTCCTACCCCCACATTGCCCTGCACCAGTCCTAACTCCTTAGATATCATTTACTGCCTTCCTTGATAGATGCAATTGTGAAAATCTCAAGCTTCCTAAAAGGATAAGTTAAACCTTTTGTCTAATTTCTTCTAATTTTCTAATCATACTCTTATTTCTCTTTAAGCTCCCCCAACCTAACGTTTTAGTTGGGTAGTTATTCTGTTTTTCTTCCCACACTTCCTCTTTTACTGCCATTGGTCCACGTTGCCTTCTTTTAACCATACCAAAAAAAAACTTTACCAGTATCTTTTGTTTTTTTATATTCTTTGGCTATAATTTTTTGTTACGTGTGTGTTTGCTTTCTCCTTTCTACTTCGTGTGTGTGTTTGGCCCATTAGTTTAAAATGTCAGACAAGCCTATGGGTTTTAAACGATGCACGTCTTGGGGGCACAAAATTCCAAATTCAGATGCCCACGAGCGATGTCTATTGTTTGGGTGCCCCTCACTTAGATCAAGAATGCGAGGTGTGCACAAGATTCAACCCCTGCACCTTGGATTGCTGCAGCAAACTAATTTTGAGAGGGCTTTTACCTTCATCTAGAGCTCAGACACCTGCTAAGCCCAGATTGTCCAAAGAGTTGAAGAAGCATCCCCTGCCTATTTACCCAGGGGTTTCAGCTTCTGAAATATGACCAGGTCTGTCAGATCAGTCTTCATGGATCAAAGCAGGCCTTCCTTGGAGCAGAGAAGCTCCTCTGATTGGACACCTCTTTCATCTGACTTGCCTTCTCCAAGGACCCGACCTGTTTCGGACCCTAAGACTTCAGGTCCAAAGGTTCTGTAGGATCTTACAGAGGTAGTCTTCACTCATAGCTCCCCATCACTGTCCAAACTCTTCTTAGATCCAAAGGTTTCCAATTCAAAGTCTAAGAGCCATACACCAAGGCATGGGAAGTCCCCTTCCCATTCATCAGTTTCTTCCAGGTCCTCCAGGCTTTCCCACTCCAAGATGGACAGGATGACAGTATTTGCTCAAGGCTCAGATCAGGATGGGACTTTTACACTCTCCAGCCCATCTTGGATCCATGAGAGCCCCGTCACCCTTTCCACCAGCTTGTCTTCCAATCCGACCACTTGCTCCAGAACCCCAGGATCTGGATACTTCTAGAAAGATGTCGAAGCAAAGGATGGTTCTTTTGTCGGCTCCATCGGTGTCCCAGATTGACTCTGCTCTGAGACTCTTAGAGTTGGGTGGACCCTGGGCCCGAGGCATCGGCACCGACTCCATGGGGATGGTTTCGGCTCCAACTTGGTTGGATCTGTCTCTTCTCCTCAGGGCTTTGGCCTTCAGTAGTTCATGGCCATTGTTGTCTGGAGGCCATGGATCTGGGGTGATCTCCTCAGTTTGTCCTAGGGCTATTTCTGCCCCGATGAGGGAGGGAGAGTGATCCCTGGGTTTGACAGCTTTCCAGTGGGCAAAGAGGGCATTCTCTAGGCCTAGAGATGCACCCCCCCCCTGCATCCTAGGCAGTCTTCTGGTCCAAGGCTTGACCCCAGTAGTCCTGTCAATGGTCACCCTGTTAAGGAGGTCATTCAGCCCACCTCTCTACAGGGGGCCCCCTTCTCTTCTGAGTCTTCCCCTGACTATCCTACAGAGGAGGTGGATTGGAAGAGGACATGCAAAAGGAAGCACAGAGACTCCGTGTTGTTGTCCTTGACTGAGCATACCAATTTCGATGAGGGAGAAGGATCCCCTCGGCCTCCACCCGACGACATCTTTCGGAGATATCCTAGAGATCCTGAAACAAAAGGGTGGATGGTCTTCCCAAACTCCTCCTTCTGAGGAATAGGTATTTCTGGAGGTGTTCAGGACAGGCCCATCTGCCTCCTGGGTCACCCCACCAGCAGACAAGCTTATTGATCTAGTCTTCTGCTGAGCTCAGGAGGAGCCAGACACTGTGGAACCTATTCCCAAACACACCGACAGCCCCGACCTCCTTGGACTGAAGGTATTCCAGTGGATGCCATAATAGTGTCAGCGGCCACCAAGGAGGAGCTGACAGAACAGAGCTTCTCTGTCCACCCCCCAAATAAGGAGTCTTGGGCACTAGACAAACATGGGAAGTGCATCTACTCCTCAGCAACTGATGTGCTGAGAGTGCTTGAACTACTTGGCAAAATTCACATGTCTTCAGAGGGACTTGATCAGGGATCTCACCCCGAGTGTATGTTGGAGGAGGACCCCTCACCAAGGTATCTCCCCAGCTGTCGACTCTTGCTTCCCTGTCCAATTCTTCAGTGAGGTTGATTTCCAATGCTGTGGAAGGGACCTGTTGAGCAGCTGAGTAAGGTATAGCCATTAAGAAATGCCCCTGGTTTGGCTTTACAGAACACTTTTAGCTGTCTTTCACCAATGCCCCCTTCGATGGGTCTCCCTTATTTGGGCCTTCGGTTAAGGAAGCACTCCCCTCCAGCAAGCAAGAGGGAAAAATGCAGTCTCCTATAAGGATCAAGTTTTCTTCCCATAAGACTCCCTTTTCAAAGAACCAGCGTAGCGAGAAGATGATGTGATTCAGAAAATCTGAGTTCTTTTCCAGACACTGAGGATTCTTTGTCTAGAGGTTGAGGGCAAGGATTTAATAACAGACACTGCCCTCAGGAGCAGACTGGATCCACAAAGTCAGGGCTTCAGGGAACCCTTCTTTGACGAGCCCTGTCAGTACTCCTGAAGCGCTGCCTGGCTGTCTTACTCTGGAGACGGTCTGGTGCAAAATGTCATTGCACCCATATGCCTGCACAAAACTAACATGATTTCTGGGTGCTAAACATAATTTCCAAAAACTCTTGCATTTCCTGCCCCCTCCCCCACCTTCCTGAAAGGTCTTACAAGAAGTTCAAAAATTTGTAGAAAAAAGTCATCCAACCGGTCCCAGCTGAGCAACAAGGATACAGATCTTATTTGCGCTTCTTTTTGGTGCCAAAAAAAGACAGGGGACCCAAGGCCTATATTGGACCTGAGCAAACTCAGTTTGTATGTCAAGAAGTCAAAGTTCCGCATGGTGACTATTCAGTCCATTGTGCCATTGCTGCACCAGGATGATTGGATGTGCTTAATAGATTTCCAGGATGTGTACTAATCATATAAAGATAAACAGGCGCTCCAGGAGATATCTGCACTTCTGTCTGGGAGCCAGTCATTACTAATTCAGAGAATACCCTTCGGATTCACCATAGCCCCCTGGATGTTTACCAAATATATGTCTGTAGTGTCTGCTTATCTAAGACTGCAAGGATTCCAGGTGTTTCTGTATTTAGGCGATTGGCTCCTGACTGCACTATTGTGGCATCAGCTGGTTCTAGCCACTCAGTATCTGTTACACATCTTCAGACATTTGGGGATAACAAACTTGATGAAGTCAAAGATGACTCCTGTGCAGATGATAGAGTTTGTAGGGACACAACTGAACACGGTCACTCAGATAGTTCAAGCCTTACTGAATGCACGGACACCCCCAGCAAGGTATGTTCTAAGAGCTGTAGATTCCATGTCTGCTGCCATACTTCTAGTCCCTTTGGTGAGATTTTTCATGAGAGTACTTCAGTGGATGTTGGCTGTTCAGTGGTCAGTCATGTATCATCCATTAAACACTCCCATCAAGCTGGCCTCAGTATACAGGTGTCTTCTGCAGAGTGGCTTATATCGGATGGTCTTTATCTCTGTAGACCTTTTTCCCTTCCTCCCATTACGGCCACAGTGACCACAGATGCTTCCTTGTTGGGGGTGGAGAGGCACTTCAAAGGAAGATTAGGCCATTGCACGTGGTCCTCGACAGAGACCAAGTTGCACATAAATGCTTTAGAGATGAGAGCGGTCCTTCTGATGTTGCAAGCCTTCCAAGACTGCCTACCTCTAAGACTAGTAGCAATTCATTCAGACAACATGCCTGTAGTGTGGTAAATCAAAAAACAAGGGGGAACCCGGTCATACCCATTATGCAGAGAGGCCATGAGAGTGTGGGAATGGGTGATCTCTTCAAACTGCTTTCTCATTGCATGGCACATTCCCGGGGAGACCAGCATTCTATAAGACAGACTCAGCAGATCTGTTCTGACCCCACACGATTGGTCCCTAAATCAATCAGTAGTGAACCAAGTCTTCCACTGATGGGCCAATCTTGCTGAGACCTGCTGTGATCCCCCAAAGGAGAATGTCACCGAGGGAAGTTGTTTCACAATTGGCCTCCGGGTCTCCTATATGGCTATCCTCCCGATTCCGCTAATTCTGAAGGTTCTTCAGAAAACCAGCAGCTTAAAGCGAACCCTAATCCTCATTGCCCCTTTTTGGCCTAGTCAGGTATGCTTCCCTGTCCTTTTTTCTCATGCGAAATATCCACCATGGATACTGGATACCAGACCGGATCTGATTTCTCACCTGTCAGAACTACAACCCCCCACCCTCAAGTCCCTAAAACTAACCACTTGTTTTCTCTACTTCCAGTGATTTTAAGAAAGTCCAGGCTGGCCTCCCCGGTACGGGAGATCATTTCATGCTTCTCAAACCCTCTACCAAGAAAGTGTACAGTAACAAATGGAGATTTTCAGTGTGGGCTTTGAAACGGAATATTGATCCCTTTATGGCTCCCATTTCAGCTCTTCTTCTTTTTGTAAGTTCTTTTTTTCCAGAGGGAGCCAACCTTTCTACAGTTAAGTTACAACTGGCAGCCTTTGCTAATTTTTATTCCACAAAAAATTCAGATGAGTTAACTCCTGTTTCTGCATCCAAACTATGTAAAGCATCTATGAAGGGAATTTCTCTACTCAGACCCCCCCAATTAAACATCTTTCATCTCATCGGGATCTGACATTGGTTTTGCAAGGTCTTACTCAAAAACCCTTTGAACTGGCTAGTTCCTGAGACATGAAATTTCTGTCCTGGAAGACTGTTTTTCTTGTGGCAATTACTTTGGCCAAGAGGGTATCAGAATTACAGGTCTTATCCTCAAAGCCACCATATATTACATTTTTAAAGAGTGTTTCTCACAGGGCAAACCCTTCCTTTTTGCCTAAAGTGACCATGGAAGCAAACATAAATCAGTCCATTCAACTTCCAGTCTGTTTTCCTAACTCCCAGCAAGGGTGAATATATGATCTGAAGTAGTTCACTTCATTTGTGCATCAACCTATGGGTAGGATCCGAGCCGGCAGCTTCAAACAGCTAAGATCTGAGCTCCAAGCTCCTCCCCTTTACCCATAACCCCCTGCTATCCCTCCCTGACCTCAGATCTCGTTTGCCGCAGTTCTCAACAGCAGCTTTGAACGAGCTTCCAAGTGTAGCATAGGGGTTTTGTGAGAACAATCTCTCCTTTTTTACATTTTTCTTTAAAAAGGTTGTTGTGTGAGTGTTATCTCTCCTAGTTAGGTTAGAGTACCTCTGTTTTGTTAGTCAGTGTTAGTGTATTCCCTCCCCGTGTGTGTGTGTAAAGTTGTGTCTGTTTTTGGGGCCTAGCGTGTGGATTCAATATGTCTGAGGCGCCCAAATCTTTCTTTTCTAAATGTACCGAGTGTGGCCATAAGCTGTCCCCAGCGGATGGCCACTCGGTGCGTTATTTGCCTTGGGGTTGAACATCTCACTTCGGGCTACACTATTTGTGCAGCGTTCAACCCCAGGGCCCTCAGGGACAGGAGGTCGAAGCTGATTCTGGCGGGACTGTTGCCCCCGGAATCGGCTTTATCCTCCAGCAGCACCACCTTCTCTCCCTCTGGCCGGGACTCACCCTCCCACCCTTGGCCAAGAGGAGAGGGAAGCTAGGAAGGTGAAGCGGAAGCATCACAAGAGGCAGGCCAAGACCTCTTCCTCGGCACCGCCATCAAAGCAAGCTTCTCTGCCTATGGCCTCCGGATCTTCTCCTTCCCAGCTCCGATCTCCCCGTTTCTTGCCAGAGGAGGAGGAGACCCGGTCACCTTCGAGGTCATTGAGGCGGGATTCCCGGCCCGGCCCGGTGGCCTCGTCGAGGTCTACCCGTAGCATCTCCTCTTCCCCTGATGTTAAAGTTCTTACAGAAAACCCGATGGTTGGGGAGCAGAATAATCCTCATTGCCCCATTCTGGCGCGCTTGAATATGAGAGTTCTTCAATGGACCTTGCAAGTCCAATGGTCCCTCCTGCGACATCCCCTGAGCTTCCCTGTTCCCCTCAGCAGGGTCTACCAGAAAGCCCTCTTATGGTGGCTCCAGTCCCCGGACCTCCAGAAAGGGCGCCCCTTCTATATGTCCCCTCCTCTAGCCACGGTGACCACGGACGCTTCTCGCCTCGGGTGGGGGGGCACTGCATGGGCAGGATTGTCCAAGGCACGTGGACCCATTCGGAGACCTTTTTGCATATTAATGTCCTAGAGATGAGAGTGGTGCTTTTGGCGTTGCAAGCACTTCACAGCTTTCTTCCCTTGGGGACAATTGCGATTCAGACAGACAATATGTCGGTTGTCTGGTATATCAACAAACAAGGGGGAACCAGGTCCTATCCACTTTGTCAGGAGGCCATGAGAGTGTGGGAATGGGCGATATCCAACAACCGCTTTCTCATAGCGACGCACATTCCGGGCCGGTCCAACATCTTGGCAGACAGGCTGAGTCGAACCATTCTATCACCGTACGAGTGGTCTCTGAACCCCAGAGTAGCGAAGTTAATCTTCTCCAAGTGGGATCAACCCCTCGCTGCGATCTTTTCTCCTCCCCTTTGAACGCAAAGTGCAGTGACTACTACGCTCTAATTCCCCCATCCGAGGAATCCACCAGAGACGCTCTGGTGCATGCTTGGCCACCCGGTCTACTTTATGCTTACCCTCCTCTTCCCCTGATGCTAAAGTTCTTACAGAAAACCCGATGGTTGGGGAGCAGAATAATCCTCATTGCCCCATTCTGGCCTCGTCAACCTTGGTTCCCATATCTATGGTCTCATCTAGTGAATCCCCCATGGATTCTAGATCTCATCCCAGTTCTGATGTCTCACTCATCAGGCCTGTCAATTCCGAACCTGGACAACCTCAAGCTGACAGCTTGGTTGATCCAGTTCCAATGATAGCTAGGACTCCCGGCATCTCGTCCTCTGTCAAGGCTATACTAGTAGCCGCTCACAAGCCGTCTACGAGAAGGATTTATAATAGCAAATGGAAGCGTTTTTCTATTTGGGCGGAGCATCAAAACTTAGATTCCTTTACAGCTCCGCTGCCAGCAGTGTTAGATTTTCTGTCAGGCTTATTCAACCAAGGTGCTAGCTCTTCTACGGTCAAAGTCCAGCTGGCTGCAATCTCTCACTATCATGTCGGGAGTGATCTTGGCCCTTTGACTTCGTCTAAATTATGTAAGACCTTCCTAAAAGGCACTTTCCTTTTAAGGCCTCCGGTTAAGCATGCTGTCCCTCCTTGGGACTTAACCCTTGTTCTTCAGTCTGACAGCTCCTCCCTTTGAGCCTGCAACTTCAGTGTATCTGAAATACTTATCTTGGAAGACAGTTTTTCTTGTTGCCATCACTTCGGCCAGAAGGGTTTCGGAACTTCAAGCCCTTTGTGCCAAGCCCACCATATTTAATATTTCACAAAGATAGAGTTTCACTCGGGACCTTCCCTCCTTTCTGCCCAAAATTGCTTCGGAGTCTAATATCAACCAATCTATTAATTTACCAGTCTTCTTTCCAAATTACCAGAATAAAGGTGAATACAAGCTACACTCTCTAGACGTACATAGGCAACTGAGGTTTTATTTGCACAGGACAGCTGATCACAGGAAATCAGACCAGCTTTTTGTATCCTTTGCTAAACCCACTTTGGGAAAACCTGTATCAAAAGTCACTTTGTCCAGATGGATCTCACAATGTATCCTTTTGGCTTATGAGAGTTCTGGCCGGTCTGCACCTCAAGATGTCCATGCCCATTCTACTCTATCGATCTCTACCTGCTGCTTTTCGATCTAGGGTGTCATTGGATGACATTTGTTCAGCAGCCACTTGGGCTTCACCTCATACATTCATAAACCATTACAAATTGGATATTGTCTCTAGAGGGAGAGCATCCTTCGGCTCTGCAGTGCTCTGGAATATCCTTCCATGAGGACCTCCCAAGAATTAGGTAGCTGGGGACTCTGTCCCATAGGTTGATGCACAAATGAATTTAACTACTTCAGATTAAGAAGTTATGTACTCACCATAACGTTCCATCTGAGTAGGTAAACTTCATTTGGCAGCAACCCTCACACCCTGATCCATATGGATACTCAAAGGAATCCTGCTTGTCATTGCGGATTGTCTTTAGGTTAGAGTTTGGAGGTGGTTCTTTGGTGTTCTATATTTTTATGCTGATAAGCAAACTCGATCTGAGGTCAGGAAGGGATAGCAGGGGGTTATGGATAAAGGGGAGGAGATTGGAGCTCGGATCTTAGCGGTTTGAAGCTGCCGGCTCAGATTTGATATGGATCCGATACCCATAGGTTGCTGACAAATGAAGTTTACCTACTCAGATGGAACGTTATGGTGAGTACATAACTTCTTATTCCACTCACTCAATGTTTATAGACAGTTGCGTTTGTCTGCGCAGGACGAAGGAGAAAGTCCGAACAACTGTTTGTATCTTTTTCACCAAGTAACATTGGCTAAATGGATTACAAATTGTACATCTACAGTTTATTCACTGAAAGGTTTGGAGTCGCCCCGTTCACCGAGAGCTCATTCTACCAGGTCAGCGTCTATTGTTGCTTTCTCAGCTAAGATTCCTGTTGATGAAATTTGTGCTGTAGCAGCCTGGTCAAAATCGCACACTTTTGTCTCTCATTATAAACAGGATGTAATTTCTAGAGATGGAGCATCCTTTGGTTCTGCGGTGCTCAACCATATCCTACCATAAGGACACCCAGGAATTCAGTATCTGGGGACTCTGACCCTGTCGTGAGGAATAATGAAATAGACATCAGATTTAGGAGTTATGTACTTAACATAACTTGGTATCTCTGTTGTCCAGTTCCATTATTCCTTGCATGCCTGCCCAGCCTTCACCCTTCCAGAAAAGTGTACAGGTGCCTGGAGTAACTAGAGCTCCATAGCCTTTATAGTTTGAGCTCCAGATTGGGGTGAGATCAATCTGGGTAGACGTATATTTTTTTGTATAGTGTTTGTATTTCTTTCTCTACTTTGGGTGAATAAACTCCATCTGAGGAGTTAGGGCTGGTGCTTGGCATTGTGGGAGTAGGAGGAGCTCGGGACTTGAAGCAAAAGCCTTTGTAATGGCCAGATCGGATCCTAGGACCCTATTGTGAGGAGTAATGAAATTGGACAACACGGGTACCATGTTATGGTAAGTACACAACTCCTAATTTACTGGGCTTGCCAAAGTAATGTTGATACTTTTCCAGCTCCCATACATAACATCCTGGAATTTTTGGCTATACTTTTTAAAGAAGGAACTAGTTCCTCAACAGTTAAGGTTCAGTTAGCCCCAATAACGAATTTTCACATTTGATTTAAGGTTTCCTCGGCTGCTTCTCATAAGCTGTTTCTCTAAGACCTACTTTTAAAGACCCCACTCCCCCATGGGACCTGAATCTGACACTGCAAGCTCGTACTCATTCCCCATTCAAACCAGCAGCTACATGTGACCTTAAGTACCTTTCTTGGAAGACTTTTTCTGGTAGCCATTACTTTTGCCAGACAAATTTCTGAGATTCGAGCATTGTCCTCAAAACCACCATACTGGATTTTTCACAAGAATTGAGTTACCTTACAAACTCAAGCATCCTTTTTTTTTCCCCTAAGGTGGTATCAGAATCTCATATCAATCAGTCCATTAATTTGCCAGTATTCTTTGCTAAATTTGCTAACAAGGGCAAATACATGTTGCATTTATTGGATGTTCACAGACGATTACATTTTCCCCTAAATAGAACAAAATACGTCAGAAAATTTGACCAGTTGTCTCATTTGCAGAAGTAAAATTGGGAAACACAGTTTCCAAAGTAACTAACAACTTCAGTTTTTCAGTCTAGAATGTCCATGGATAATATTTGTGTTGCAGCAACTTGGGCCATTTCCCATACCTTTATTAATCACTACAAATTGGATTTGGTCTCCAGAGCTACAGCATCATTTGATTCAACTGTGCTCAGGAATATTCTTGAGTTGTACCCAAGATTTTAGGTAGCTGGAAACTCTGTCCCATCAGTTGAGGATAGAATGAAAATTGACATCAGATAAAGAAATTATGTATTCACCGTAACGTTCCATCTATGTTATCCATTTTCATTCTTCAACTCCCCATTCACCTACCCCCATCCTTTTCAAACTCCTGGAAGAATAAGTGGTTTATGGATATAGTCATTTACATTGAGCTCCAGCAAACAAGATCTGAGGTACTTGGGATTGGAGCGTGATGGGTAAGGGAGAAGCTCAAGTATTTGGTTGTCACGATCTTTAGTAACACCCGAGTCCAATCCAAGGGATCGGATCCACACCCATTAGTTAAGGAAGAATGAAAATGGACAACACAGGTGGAACATTATGGTGAATACATTTTTTTATTGCCCTTCATTGTTTTACAGTGTTTTTAGTGATATTTTATTGTGTGTTGAAGTATTTTGCTGTAGGTGTTTGAGACTAATGACACTATTGGAAGAAATGAAGAAATGTGACTGTGGTTAGGTAGCTAGGCAGAGCTCTTTGCAAGGGACTTGCCTTTTTTCTATGCCTAGCTTTTGAACACCCTCTTGAGACTTAATGCAGTTGGTTCAGAAAGGAGGCTTTGAGAAGTAGTGCCAGCTCAGTAGAGAACTACCAGTAGGAGCAAAACTTCAAAACCATAGTTCAGGTGGTGTTTTTCTCTTCAACATTGTCTGAGTCTCTCCTCTCCAGTGGGCCTTAAAATGATAGGAAAACCAAGGAAAATGCAGAAATCTATAAAGTTGCCTGGGAAGCAGACGGGGTTTGGGAGGCTTTTGTGACCCCATGAGAACTTGCATGGTACTGAAGACTCCACTTCCATGGAATTGCCAGCTGTAAGCCAGTAGCCTCAATGCCAAAAGTACAGCCATTTCTCCATTTCCCATTGGAGGTCAGCACAAAGGTAACATTTCTCAGGCCAATGATGATGATGAAGTGGAAGCTTGGTTTATTTTGGTATCAGTTTGACAAGTATGTGGTATAGTGCTAGCTGGTTTGACAGATGTGGCACAGTGTTAGTGTTAAGGTGAAGGTTGTAAATGTACTCAAGATTGGTATTGATGAAATTTCTGCAGTGGTATTAGAACGAAGGGCAGATATTGTCCGGTCCAGATAAGTCCATGTAAATATGTTAAAGTAGGCTTAAAAATTGCTTGGAGGTAATTTTTCAGAAGTAAAAAGGGGGAATGAACTGGGGGGGGGGGGTTATGCTCTCTTTGTTGTCTGCTTGCATTGTGGATAGGTGAGTATGTGGGAAGGCTTGATAATTCTCAAGTCGGAAGGTATACGATTACCAGGTGGGCCAGGTATGTACCGTAGATTGGATAATTTGTGAAGGATCTTCCTGTTTGTCTTCCTGCCAGAAATGTTTAGGAGAGTAAAAAAGAGATATTGGTTTAGATTTTAGGTGTTTTGTTTTGAGTGTGTGGGAGATGTGTTCAGTCAAGTTCCTCAGAATTTGAGTGGGGTCACAGTTCCACATTTCCCAGGCCTCATGACATTGTTTTATTAGGGATTTAAGCTCTTTGAGCCATTCAGTTATGGTGTCTTTCACTAGTCTTAATCACTGGTATCCTGATGTGAGAGTAGTAAGCCTGTTAGTGTACTTATGGTAATGGTAGCATCAGAAAGGAAGAGTGGAAAGCTTTGACTGTATAATGGAGATTGTATGAGGGGGGTTTGGGTATGAAAGATATTGGCTCGGGGGGAATATTTGACTTTTAGATTTTGTAGGAGGAAAGTGATGTGGCATTGATCACTAAAAGTGAGTGGGTGTGTGGCGATAGAAAAGTTATTGCCTGGATAGGTTGTAATAATGAGGTTAGGAAGGGAATAGTTAGGTTTGGGATTGTGTGTATTAGGGATATCTGATAGTTGGGGTAGGCCAAGATCTTGGAGAAATTAATTTAAATCAGGTTTTATTGCACCCAGAAGGCCTAAGTTAGTTAACCATTGAAATTATAAGTTTATTTGGATTGATATTATAAAGTAAGAACAAGAGTATAATTTGTGGAGGGGGTTGACACTCAGTGGTCTGGTATAGGAATTTGCCTGGAAGTTTAGTTAGTAGCCAGTTGGAGTTTGAAGCAGTAGATGCAGTGGCTCAAGAAATAACTGAAATGTTAATTGTGGGTTTGAGCTGTAGTGTCACATCACCACCATATCTAATACCTGGCTAGGCATCCAATGAATAAGTATACCCAGGGAAGAAATTAATGTATAACATAACAGCTATTCTGTATTTCATTTAGTTATTTATTTAGTTTACATTTGTTGACCAGGATAATCCGACTGGATACATGTCTATTTTCAGTGGAGGCCCGGGGACAAAAGCTCCAGTAGACAAAATTAAAAAGATTACACAACAATTAGATACATAGAAAATGTAAGACAAAAGCATTTTGTATATTTACAGTAATTTAGTAATGTTCCCAATAGGGACTCGCAAGTTACATGGTCAGAAACATTAGAGAAACAAATCGTCAGATTGGAACAAAAACATTGTTGAGTATTAAAAGTTAAGATACTATTTGGGTAGGATTATTATTTTGTAGCTTAATCAGGGTTAGTATAGGGACAAAGCCAGTTCATTTCGAAATACAGTTTGATGCTTTTTTTGAAGAGACTTAGAAGGATTGAAGGGTTATATAGTTTGGTAGTGAATTCCAGGTTTTGCCAACACAGCTGGCAAACAGAGATTCACCAGCTGAGTTATTAGCTTTGAAGGTTTGGACCAGTAGTTTGTTGGATGATCGTAGTGACTTAAGGTTGTAGTGAGGGGGGATTTTCAGGTTTGTATAGAATTGTGTGTGCTATTAAGAGTTGATTGAATTAAGCTGGGCAGTTCTAACCACTCTAGTTGTTTTAAGGTTCTGGCAGTGATGGGTTCTGTAGGTTAAGCCGGTGGTGAATCTGGCAGTATGGTTGTAGCTGTTAAGTGGTTAAGACTTTTATTTCAAGGAGGAGGAGGAGTAGAGAATCAGGAAAGAGCTTATGCCGTCAGTCTTACTTCCCGTGCTTTTAACATTGCGTGCATGATAGAGAATCTGAATTTGGAGTATGTGAGAGCTTGTAAACCTGAGTGGTGCTTAGGTACCATTGATGTGGGCGGGAGAGGAACTGGGTGATGTCAGAATGGAATTTCAAGGAGGAGGTAAGGTAAAAATACAGAAAATATGTAGTCTTGACAGCGGCATAAGTTTTAATGTTTGCATACTAGTGGTATGTGATGCGGGAAGAGTGGCAGTATTAGATTGTAGTGTGTGGGATTAAATATTCCAGTAAAGCTGAGGTGGGAGAGATTAGTGGATGTTCATAGTGTTTCACTGTTGCAGTCATTACTCTTGGGTTATCCTGCTGGCAGGCTATCCACAGTCGGCCAGAATTCCAAAGTCTGGGTCCGGCGTCAGTTGCTGTCGCCTCTTCCCTGACGTCAGTGCACCAGGGGGTATAAAAGATGCGGCCGACGCCATTTTCTTCAGTCTTTCTTGCCGCAGGTGCCCGAAGCAAAAGCAGTTCGCAAGTGCCGGTCGGCTGACTCCTGAGATTTTCAAATCTGAATTTCAGAACCGAAGTCTTCATTAAAGCCAAGTACCCCATTGGGGAAACCTTTTTTCCTGCTCCAGACCAATGTCAGAAAAAGTTAACAATTGTATTTCTTGTGGGAAGCAAATACCTCATAAGGATTTTCACTCTTACTGTATTCCTTGCCTAGGCTCTGATCACAATGTTGCTAGCTGTCAGTTTTGTGCTAGAGTCAACCAACGCACTGTCAAGCGTCTGTTCGATTTTGCATTTCATTACTTTGGCCAAAGATTTAATTATATAATGCCGACGGAACAGCCGGCAACCGGAGTTTACAAAAAACACAAGGACAAGGATAGGCATCTGAGGTCTAAAACTGACAACGAAGCCTCTTCTAGGCCAGTCGCCGGTTCTCAGTGAGGTGCTTTCGCATCCCCTGGCGCCTGCTACCTCAGAGCCACAGGCCCGCTACTGACTCCCACATGGAGCCGACTGGTCCTCTGGAAACTCAAGGTATTGGACACTCGGAAAGCCATCCCTCAGATGGGTCCGGAGCCGCTGAGCATGCATCTGCTTCTGAGGGTGTCTTCAGACCTACACAACTATATGTTAAGCCATCTTCAGCTTCAAAGACTAAAGCAGCTCTAAAGACAAAGAAACAAGTACAGCATCCTCCTATTCAGACTTCCATACCTAAAAAACAGATGCTCAAAATGGCCGAAGACCTAATTACTTTGATCAGGGGCTCCCATCCCCCTCCTGATAAGAGGCCTAGACAAGAGACAGAGTATGATTCTTCTGATCAGGTATCTATTTCCTCTGATTCCTCTTCTGAACAGGATTACTCCATGCTTCCCTATGAGGATTCTGATGCTGAAGAATCCATTCCTTCAGCCTCTCCTCCTGAGGACTATTCTTTTGGGGAATCACTGCATACTATGAGGGAGCATTTCCACTGGGAGAGCCAAGATTATTCTGAGTCTAAGAAAAGGCTCAGAGACTTCTTGCTTCTTCCTCAGCACAGACCCCTTGCTATTCTTCCTATCCTAGACATTGTAGATTATGTATTTTCAGAGTCCGGGCTGTCCCCTGACTCTCTACCCCCTGCACCTGCTAAGCCAGACAGATACTACAGGGTCCCGGATTCTCATAAATTCCTATATAAAAACCCCGCTGCTGACCCAGAAACTATTTCTCAGGGTCCCAAGGGGGTTAAAGCTTCCACTGCAAAAAACTCTGTCCCCTCTCATAGGGATTCTAGGGCTCTAGACAGATGGGGGACAAAAGTTTACACTTCTGCCACCCTGGCTGTAAGGGCTTTAAATTGTCAATTTCATATGCTTAAATATTAGCAATATTTAATGTCACTACTTAAACAGAAAATGTTGACAAATACTGAATGTTTAGAGAACAAGGAATTGCAGGATTTATTGCATGCAACTGAACAAGTGGGAAAGCATACTTTGCAATGTGGTAATGATTCACTGGAGGCCTCTTGCAGGGCCGCTGTTACAGGTTCTGTTATTAGAAGGCATGCTTGGTTAAAGGAACAAAATCTGCCTGATCATGTTAAAGCAAAATTATTGGATGCACCTTTACAGCATGATAATTTGTTTGGTACTAAAGCAGAAGAGGTGTTGAAAAAAATGGAGGATAAAGCAAAATCTATGCAAACAGTCAAGGATTTCTTACAGGTACAGTCACCCAGGTTTAGCAGGAACTGGCCTTCTAAAAATTGGTCCTTTCCAGCCTCAGACAAATCACAAAGAGGCAGATACAGGCATCCCAGAGGCAGATCTCAGCCCCCAGGCTCATACAGTCCTAAACAATGGGGTGCTCCTACCTCCAAAAGCAGAGAAGACAAATCACAGCCTTACAGGAAACAGTCCCAATGACTTTCCTCTACCAGTTCCAAGCAGTTTTCTTTTGACAGCCCCCATAGGGGGAAAACTAGCACTTTTTTCTTCAAATTGGCAAATGGTTACCCAAGACAAATGGGTTCTGAACATAATGTCCCAAGGCTACAGGTTCCACTTTCACACCCTACCCAGGTCAAAGGGCATGCCAGACCTACCACACAATCGATGGGCAGAGCCATAAAAACAAATTACAGCCCTCATGGACATGAGGGCCATTCAGCAAGTACCACAACAAGAGCAGGGGCAAGGATTTTACTCCAGACTTTTTCTAGTACCCAGGAAGGACAAAACCTGGAGACCAATTCTGGGCCTGTTTATACTAAATACATTTCTGGAAGTTCCAAAATTCAAAATGTTGACTCTTCAGCGGCTACTGCCCATGCTGGGCAAGAGGGCTTGGCTCGTAACTTTGGACTTAAAGGAGGCATACCTACATGTCCCAATCAGACAGTCTTGCAGAAGATACCTCAGATTCATAGCTGGCTCAGTGCATTACCAATTCTCTGCACTGCCCTTTGGCTTATCTACTGCACCCAGCGTCTTAAATGCCTGGCACCAGTAATTGCGTTTTGCAGACAAAAAGGAATTCAAATATATCCCTACTTGGACGACTGCCTAATTCAAGCAGAGAACAAAGACACTCTTCTGAAGCATCTGGCGTTTGTAAAAAGATTACTAATTGCCCTAGGGTACACAGTAAACGAAAAGAAATCAAAGCTAGTGCCCTCTCAAGAGATAATATTCCTGGGTGCAAGCTTAAATACAACTGCCCAGATGGCTTATCTCATGCCAGACAAGCAAAAACAACTGACTACTTACTTCAAGAAATTGGCAACCAAAACCCACTTATCTGCAAGGAAAATCCTGCAGGCCTTGGGTTTCATGGCATCCTGCATTCTACTAATTCCATATGCCAGACTGCATATGAGGAAACTACAATGGTATCTGAAAAGTGTTTGGACTCAGCATTGCCACAGCCTGGAGACATTCCCTGCCTACAACAGGAGTTTCGATGGTGTGCAGAAGCCTGTCACCACAACAAGGGTCTGCCATTCAGTTTATGCACAGCCAGACAGACACTGACAACAGATGCATCAGATTATGCCTGGGGGCCCATATGGCAGGAAAATGTATTCAGGGCACATGGCCTGCAAACCAGATGCATCTTCACATCAATCAAAAAGAGATGCTAGCTGTTCAAAATGCCCTGACAGCTTTCAAGGACCTGCTTCATCCAGGACAGTTACTGATAGATGGACAACACTACGGTCATGTGGTACATAAACAAGCAGGGAGGTACTCATTCCTACCCCCTCTGCAGACAAGCAATGACCTTATGGGACACAGCATTGGCTTTTCAAGTTCACCTGCAAGCACAATTCCTGCCAGGAAAAACAAACACTCTGGCAGACAAACTAAGCAGAAACCTCATGGATCCCCACGAATGGAAACTGGATCCACAAGTCTTCAGGATGATAATAAGGAAATGGGGATGCCCAGACATAGGTCTGTTTACCTCCCCTCACAACTGTCAATTGCAGAGATTTTGCACAAGGATTTACCACAAGCAAGCATGGAAAGTGGACGCCCTATCATTCAGCTGGAAAAATCTAACAGTATATGCTTTTCCCCCACTGCCTCTCCTTCCCAGAGTACTCCTAAAGGTCAGACAAGAGAAGCCAAAAATGATTCTGATTGCACCAGACTGGCCACGCCAGCACTGGTACCCAATCCTAAAGAGCTTGTCTCAAGGTCCAGCATGGATATTGCCTCAAACTTCTCACTTGCTGACCCAACAAAACAGTCTAATCCTGCACAGCCAACTCAGGACCTTAAATCTGGCAGCATGGCAGATAATGTATTCAGAAAACCCCTCTTTCAAAAGCTGTTATGGATGTTATCTTGGAGGCCAGGAGGCCCAGTACCAGAAAATCCTATGCAGAAAAATGGAAGAGATTCTGTGCTTGGAACCAGGAACAAGGCATTGACACGTCTTTACCAAATATTCCTCAGATTTTACAATACCTAACTGAGATACTGAACAATGGCCTTTCTTTCTCATCAATTAAGATTCATGCCTCTGCCATTTCTGCACATTACAATACGGAACCAACTATCTTTTCTCATCCTTTAATAAGGCAGTACCTCAGAGGGGCCAAAAACATTAGGCCTCCAAGGAGAGCACCAATCCCGGCCTGGGACCTCAATTATGTTTTGGAAAAACGCACACTGCCTCCCTTCGAGCCAGCATCAACAGCGGATATTAAATTTGTATCCTGGAAAACAGCTCTGCTCGTAGCCATAACCTCTGCAAGGCGAGTCTCAGAGTTACAAGCACTTCTGGCTGTGGAACCTTTCATCATTATTCATCCAGACAGGGTTTCTCTGAGGACAAACCCTACATTTATGCCTAAGGTGGTGTCCAGTGTGGCCCTCAATCAAACCATTCACTTGCCTACCTTTTACCCAAATCCACAGAACAAGGGTGAGAAAATTCTGCACTCTTTGGACATACACAGGCAGTTACACTTCTACTTGAACAGAACTAAAGCTTTCAGAAAGACTGAGCAACTTCTAGTGTCATATGCTGCAGGATCACAAGGAAAGGCGATCTCAAAACAGACTATTTCTAAATGGATAGGCCATTGCATCTGTCTCTGCTATTCTCAACATAGCAAATCAGTGCCTAAGGGCATTAGGCCACATTCCACCAGAGCAGCAGCCACTTCAGCAGCCTTCCTCAGAGGAGTACCAACCAAAGAAATCTTAGAGGCTGCAACTTGGACTTCAGTGCACACCTTTACCAAGCACTACCACTTGCCTCTCTACTCTTAAGTCCAGAGCAGGCTTCGCCACTGCAGTTATGCAGGGCCTCATAGCCTCTCCTAATCCTATTTAACCCAGCCACCCATCCTCAGCTTTGGGATTCTACCCAAGAGTAATGACTGCAACAGTGAAACATGATGAACATAGTACAGTTGTATACCTACCATAAATGTAGATGTTCGAGTGTATTCACTGTTGCAGTCCCGGTTACCCACCCACCATCCCCCTTCTCTTTGCTGGGACTTATCTGCACTTCTCTATTCTTTACAACCTTTTCGGTGTATTTGCTTGTAGATGAAGGAAATGTTATTTTTGTGCATGCATTTCTTATTGGTATATTTTTCAGCCTACCTGTTTTTGGCACCTGACATCTGGGGCAGGAAAAACTGAAGAAAATGGTGTCGGCTGCATCTTTTATACCCCTGACGCACTGACGTCAGGGAAGAGGCGACAGCAACAAATGCCGGACCTAGACTTTGGAATTCTGGTCGACTGTGGGTAGCCTGCCAGCAGGATAACCCAAGAGTAATGACTGCAACAGTGAATACACTCAAACATCTACATTTATGGTAGGTACACAACTGTATTTCGGCAGGTGGTGATCAGAGGTCTGAGGATGTCCTTTGGCTTGAGCTTGTGTATCATGAGAGGAGTGTAAAATCTGGTAGAATGTCTGAGCGAAGGGTGGTTGTTTGAATGTGTAGTATGACTTTAAGATATTGGTCAGATAATGAGATTTGAGGGTATGGTATCGAAAGGTTAAATTTGAGAATCTGGGGATGGCTTTAGAATTGAGGGTTGGGGTGGGGGTGGGTGGGGGGTAAAGCAGGCCACACCATCAAACTTGCATTTGTCAGTTTGCAGTTTGCTCACTTGACCCTGCCAGAGAAGGACTAGCAGGTCAGAGTAAAGATGTTTTTCAACTACAGATAACTAAATAATCAAGGGCCTTAATACCAAAGTATGTCTACTTAAAAAGTCAGAAGGGACACTAATGCAACAGGAGACTGGCTGCCTAATGCAGATGGAAACAAAAGTATTAGATCTTCAGGGAAGCCAGAGGGATGCTGTGACCATATTTGGAAGTTGTATCCAAGCTGACAAGAATGGAGTGTGGCAGGAAAAACCAAAAACGTTCCGATTATTAATAAAATTGCTCTTTATTTGCAACGGTCCAGACAGATAAGCGCTTTCGCTAAATAGCATCATCAGATCTTATAATGGCTCAGCCCAAAATTAAATCTTTATATATACAAGTTTAAAAATCTCATGCCCAATCGGACCTTGAAATCAATTAACTCCCTTAAAGCTGTATGACATTTATAGTAAATGTCATAACAGTATATATACATACAAAATTATTATAGCATTAGTAAAACTTATCAACAAAATCTTCTAAAAAAAGTATGTAAAAAATTTATATTGTCATATTACATATAACATAAAAATAAAAAGTATGTATAATAATAACTTCGATTATAAAAACTAATTGTCCTGCTTCTCATATATTAGACAATAAAGAGTTTAATTGAACAAATATATAACAAAAATGTCTAATAGACCTTTATGTGCTACTTGCTGATTAAATAAATGGAAATATTACAGAGGTATACGTGTTTGTATATGGACAACCCATAGGCTGGCCAAGCACAAGGCACAACTGTTAAAGAATCAATATCCAGAGTCTATCTGAAGTAAATAACTGATAAGTGATGGTTACTTAATGTTTAACATGCCTACGTTTACGTAAGACTGGTTTAATAGATGCCCTTTCATTCAGGCCCAAGCCTTTATCCTCCCTTAGTTTTATAATCCAGTTCCCTTCTCTACATTCCGTGTGATTCCTTATATCACCCTCGCGGACACTAGGATTTATAACTTCAAGGGCTCTGAATAGAAACTTGTGTATCTCCACATTGCTTCACATTCCAGTCTCACATGGACCTACCACAACAGCAAACCAAACACATAAACACACAAAAACATACTCGGAGGCTCTAAATAAAAATCTGCCTAAGCAGCAGAGACCTCCAAAGCAGACACCCAAGCAACCGCTACCCCAAAACAAAACACGTGCAACACATAGCTCACAAAGCCAGTGTGCCGAACAGTCACAGCCCTTAAGGCTAAACAACACACCTGATACACTTGTAATAGGTGACTCTAACATCAGGCACACTGACGTCCCGCTCACCAGGCTGAACAAGAAGAAGGTCACCGTGAGCTGCCTGTCGGGTGCTAGGATCCGCCACATAACACAAGCACTCAGGTCACTCCAAGGCAAGTACAAATATGACTCCTTGTCCATGCTGGTGTGAATGACCTGAGACGTACCTCCCTGGACTACATGAAAAGAGACATAGAGGAGCTCTCTGAGCATGTAGCCCAGGCCGGTATGACCCTGACCTTGAGTGGCATCTTACCCTCACCAAGAATGATGACACAATATGAAGACAAGATGATCAATTTCAACAATTGGCTTAAGTATTGGTGTCATTCAAAGGGGATCCAATGCCTGTCAGCCTGGGATGAAATGCTCGACAAGTCACGATGCTTCGCTAGGGACGGCTTGCACCTGTCACCCCTGGGCTTTCGGATATTGGCAAAGGCTCTTGCTACCTCCATAGTGCCTTTTTTAGGCAAGGCTCAAAAGACAAACCCACCTCCATAGGTATCACAAGGGATAAGAAACTAAGAGTAATGCTACTCAATGCCAGAAGTCTAAACCTCAAGATGCACACACTCGAAACTCTCCTCAGCATGGAGAACATCGATATCTGTGCAGTAACAGAAACCTGGTTCAAGGCTCCCGAGAGCACCCCAGCACTACCAGGTTATACCTCATACCATGCTTTTCGGCCCCAAAACTTGGACCGTACCACAAAAGGAGGGGGAGTATCAATATTCGTCAAAGATACCCACACCTCCAGGTTGGTGGCACAGCACGAAGCATCAGAGACTATCCATGTGCAACTAACAGTGGGTAAAACTGCCTTCCAGTTTATAGCCTGCTACAGACCACCCTCCCAAACCCAGGAACCCCACTCGGCCTTCCCGAGAACACTGGAAAATATGAAGGTCTCTCCAAACACCATTATATTGGGCGACTTCAGCTACCCAAACATAGACTGGGAGCATTATTGTATCTCCAACACCCTAGCCCAAAGGTTCCTAGAATTTATAAACTGAAATGCTATGGAACAACTTGTTACCACTCCCACAAGAGGGTAAAACATACTGGACCTGATCATCACCAACATGGGGACTCTATGCTCCAGTCCAGACCAGAAGTGTATCCCTCACTGGTAAGATCAGACCATAAACTAATCTCACTGGATATTCACATCCCAACTCCACCCCCTGCCCTGAAAACCACAGTGAAAAACTTTTCTAAAACAAATTTCACACTCCTCAAAACCAAGGTGGAATCCTTCAAAGCCCCCGGGCCTGTGGAAAATACGGCCCAGACCGCAGAATCCTTTATAAACGCATTCTGTGAACACCTTCAGGAATGCATGGATCATACAATCCCAAATAAAACCAAGACCCAATCCTCCAAAGGCAGACATCCTGTCTGGTGGACCCCAGCCATAAACAAACTATACAATAGAAGGAGGAAGCTACTTACATGATAGAGCAAAATCCCAAAAAGGGAAGGCATCTCTGATCAGTATTAGCAAAAAACTACGGGCACTCATAAAATCGTCTAAGGCCAGCTTCGAGAGAAAAATTGCACAGGACACTAAGGATAATCACAAGGCTTTCTTTAGTTATGTTAGGAACCTGGGTGGGAATTCACAGATATGCTGAGAATTAGTCCAAAATGACAAAAATACACAGAACCCACAGTCATTGCCAACATCCTAGCTGACAGGTTCAGCGCAATCTCCCCCCACGAAAAGGGCAAATATTTATCCCAGCAGAGTGCTGCCCCCCTGACATCTCAGATGCTCAGGTAAGAGCTGCCCTGTCCAAAGCAAAAACACAGCATCAATGGGACCAGACGGTGTCCCGGGCTGCGTCCTACATGAACTCCAAGAAGAGCTAAACCCAAACATAAAACTACTGTTCAATCTTAGCCTTACTACAGGATATGTACCCAAAGAGTGGCGTACAGCAACAGTGGTCCCTCTCCACAAAGGTGGTGCCTCAACGGATCCTGGAAACTATCGCCCCATAAGCCTGACTAGCTTGGTCTGCAAAGCTATGGAAAGGATCATCGTGGACCTCATAAATAAAGATATTGGGGACCTACAGACACTGGATCCTACCCAGTTCGGCTTTAAGGGCAGATCCTGCCTCTTAAACCTGGTTGATTTCTACCTGGACCTCGCAAAAGCCTTCGATACAGTACCCCACTCGGGCATCATAGATAAGCTTACCAGCTTAAATATAAACCCCTATGTCACTAGATGGGTTGCAAACTGGCTCAAGGACAGAACCCACATGGTTAGAATTGCTGGAGCCATGTCAGACTCCAAACCAGTTACAAGTGGCGTCCCACAAGGCTCAGTCCTGGGACCTCTCTTGTTCGGTATATATTTCTCGGAGGTACAAGCCAACACAAAAGGACTGTGGCTGACTAAGTTCACAGATGACTGCAAACTGGGCGCCATAATCGACTCTCCAGCTGACACAAGCATCCTCCAAAAGGGACTCATAGAAACAGACAACTGGTGCCAGAGCCATGGTCTCAAGCTAAGCGCCAAAAGTGTGTAGTCATCCCCTTTGGCAAAAACAAAGTGCCCACAAATTACCACATAGGTGTTAATCCATTAAGTACAGAAGAAGTAATTAGGGACCTGGGGACCCAAGTTGATAGCAATCTCTCATTTGACAACCACGTGGCCAAAGTGGTTAGAAAAACATTTTATATAGCCCACCTAATCATGAAGGGATTCACATCTAGATCAGGGGAGGTCATCGTGCCTCTCTACTCATCCCTCATCAGGCCCATAATTGAGTACAATGCCCCTTTCGGGATGTACCTTACCAGACACCTGCAGCAACTGGAAAGACCCCAAAAGTACCTCACCAAGAGGATCATAGGGCTCAAACAGATGCCATATGCTGCCCGGTTAAAGAAACTCCAGCTCTACTCAGTGCATACTGCCTGCTCAGAGGCGATCTGTGCCTGAAGTATAAAGCCATGTCCAACCCAGAATTAATGGACATGCTGCACCTCAGAAAATCCAAATCCCATCGAGCTACGCGCTCGAGAGACTTGAACCTCAGCACTGAAATAAATAGGACATGCTGGAGGGACAGATTCATAACCCAGAGGCTCCCTTCACTCTGGAATAAAATCCCAGTCCATGTTAGGCAGAGTCCCTCATTGACTCTCTTCAAGAGGAATCTTGATGAGTGGATGGGAGATTGTAGGTTTACCCCGGTTATCACTTCTGTGTCACTGTTAGACAGAGGCACAGTATACTAACCTCGAAAAAGGGCATAGCAAAATTAATTTAAAATGGGTGGCGAAAGCCAAACACATTCTGGCTAGGCTTATAAATGCCCTAGGGCAGATAGCCTAGTATGAACCTATGTTTAGACAAAGCATTATGTGTTGAGCCTTTCTTAATATGATAAATATGCTCATGTATCCTATCCCTAAAGCACCTATTGGTCTTGCCGACATAGAAAGAACAGACCTGGCAGACTGCTAAATAAATTAAATGGATGGTCATGCAAGTGGCAGTCCCTGTAACTTCTTTTGTAAATCTGGATGTAGGAATTCATTGTTAGTATCTATATATGCGCAAAAATTGCATTGACCACAAGATGTGGTATGTCCATAATCTCTGGTCAACTCAACTTGTCTAGAATACCACAGTAACCTTTTTAGATTCTTTTTGTTTCTGAAAATAAAGCTGGGTTTTTCTCCAACTATATTTCTTAACTTGTCATCTGCTAATAAAACAGGCCAGTGTTTAGTTATAATATGTCTGATGTCTGTATGATCTGAAGTGAAAAATGTTGGAATCTTAACGCAAGGCGAAGACTGGCCATGTCCTATAGTATGATTTTGAACTATTGGTCCAAAATACAGTGCTGCAATATCTTTACATAGTGTTGGAATTGTACAAAGTTGTTCTGTAATCTCTGCTTCTTTATAGCCTCTCACTAACGGCTTGTTTCTTAACCCTTGTAGCTCTCCTATAAATCCAGTTTCTGTAGGATTAAGTCTAGAGGCGCTAATTCCTTGTCCTTTCATAATATTCCTAAATACATAGCCAGGGTGCATACTGGATCTCATCAAGAGAGCATTGCTATAGCATGGTTTCCTATAAATGCCTGTGTTAATCGAACCACATGGTAATTTTTCTATGTACAGGTCAAGGAAATCTATCCTTGTACTTGACTTATTCATGGTGAACTTGAGATAATATTTCAAATTATTCATCTTTAAAAATAGATTGTACAGCTCATGTTTCTGGTCATCCCATAGAACAAAAAGATCATCGACAAAACGTCGATAGAATTTAACATGTTCTCTAAATTCAGGGACCAGAAATAGTACAGTTTCTTCCCAGTAGGCCAAGAACATATTGGCATAGCTGTTCGCACATGGGGTGCCCATTGCCACCCCATCCAGCTGCCTATATATATTTTCTTCATATATAAACAGATTATTTTCCAGTACCAATTCTAAAAAGTAAGTAATAAGTTCAATCTGCATTACTGTATATTCACTATGTTTTTTCAGATATTCTATAATATATTGAATACCTATTCCATTGGGTATAATAGTGAATAGAGATTGTACGTCAAATGTGACCAGGGTCAGGGCTTCAATATCACCAATCAACTTAAGTTGTTCATATAATTCTATCAGGAATTGTTTACTGTCCCTAAGTGCCATAACTATTGTTATTCAGTACTGGTCTCAGATGTTTTTCCACATATACAGACATATGCTCAGTTACCCATCCACCACCTGCTACTATCGGTCTCATTGGAGGGTCAGGTGTATTTTTATGAATCTTTGGGAGCCCATGTATCACAGGTATGAGTGGAGTTTTAATTGCCAAATACTCAAAAAGTTCTTTATCGATAATGTGACCTTTATACATATCCAACAATGTCTCCATAATATACTTTATTATATCATGGACTTGATCTTTAGAGATTACTACATAATACTTATCTTCCAAAAGTTTATACGTTGTTTCAACATAATGGCTAGCATCCATGACTACTATTTTACCCCCCTTGTCTGCAGGTCTGATTACTATAGATGATTCAGTCTATAATAATTTCAGACTCCGTCTTTCTTTATAACTGAGATTATCACTACGTCTATATATTGAATTCTTATTCAAATTCTCATAATATGCATAGCATTCTTCTTCTGTTAGTTTGAAGTAAGCTTCAACTAGGGGATGAGTCATTGAACAAACTGACTTAAGTTCCTAAAATTATATGTAGTATTCCCTTGTTCATTAATATTGTTGCTATTTTGCTCTCCAAACACTAGTTTCAACATGACATTCCTACAGAAAACTTTAAGATCTGTTACTGTGTCTGTCAAGTTGCTATGACCTCTAGGGATAAAACTAAGGCCCTTTTCCAATAAATTCACTTCATCCTGTGAAAGATTGTATTTAGAGATATTACAAATCAAGGAATAATTATCTGACTCATTGTCAATGCATTGACATGCTTCAGCTGGGGATATAATATGTTTTGAACCAATTTTGTTCATGAAATGTGACCCTTCCCCCACATTTTCTTGATCATTTGTTGGGGTTGAAATTCCCCCGAGTATTTCAGTTTTTGTCGACCACGACTCATAGAGCGTGTTCTCTGTCCTCTGTCTTTGCGAACTGGTAACGGAAAAGGAATTTCACATATACCATCGAAACAATCCTTATTCCGTGTAGGTACCTTAGGTCTAACAACTGCTTGTACTGCAGTGATAGATTGATTTCTCACTACTTGTACTTCTGGATATAAATTATCTGTCCTAGGTATAGGGCTAACCAGCTCCAAGCTAGCTCCAATATCTTTGGTACTGTCATTATGTGTGACTGTTTCAGTGGAATATTTACTATCATTATATTTGGAAGTTATTGGCTTATTGTCTCTTTTAGCATCAGCTATGAATGCTACGCCAGCCAATACACTAAACTGCAGCTGTGATCTTATTGAGCAGTCCTTTTTATGAATACATAAACTGAGCACACCATAAAAATATAGGTAAATCTTTCCATGTTACATTCTTATCTAAGAAACCTTTTAAGTTGGATTTAATTTTTATTTTAAGTTTTACAAAGGTGGAGCTCTGATCAGTTATGACATATTTCAGTCTTAGCCCGAGGGTAGTATACGCTTTAGATGATTACACAAATGGCGCATGTACAGTGAGAAAAGATTAAATACAGTATGTACAATTTCTTGATGGGAATCAAGGTTGGAGAAGTGAAGGAGGAAACAACCACTAAGTGTTTTTCAAAGGAGTATAGACAAAGTGGTAAACCTAGAGCAACAGGAAAGAAGAGGGAATGGTTAGGTTACATGCCCAGAGAGAAGCAGCTACTTTTTGCAAGGTTTGATGTATGCGATTTTAGCAGACCTCAGACTTCAGGAAAGAAGAATCCCTCTGAATTTCCACAATTTTGCACCAAGAAACTGATAAGACATAGAAGGAGGATTGCAGTTTGGTTTGCGGGTCTGCATCAGAGGATCAGAGTGACTAAGATTAATGAGGTTGTAAGAGGAGTGGATGTCTTACTGGATTTGAAGTTGGGGAAGGAAAGAATTTAAATGTTAAGAGCTTGAACAAATGTGAATTAAGTGGAAGGTCTGCTCTGTTTTTTTTTTTTTTTTTTTATTGGAAACCATTTAGCTTTTTTTCAAAAGTAATGCTGTGTGGTCTTTCCGGGGGTGGGGGGAGTGAGTGATGAATCTACATAATTTTATTTGAGATGGTTTGCAACTTAGTTCTAGCAGATGCATTTGCAGCAAGAAGCAGGCTTGATTCAATTTGTTGTAGGAGGATAACATTATTGATTGCAGATCTGGCTGGATGAGATGGAAATGCAGCCATTTTTTGTGCTCCGAAAAAGAAGTAGTTCAGTTATTCATGGGCAAGGCTGGCTTCACTACTTGTGGTCTTACAGGGTGTTATAGTTTTACCAGGGAAATACTGGCATCTAGTAGATAATGCCTTGGTACTCTGTTCCAGTAGCAGTCAAAACTCTAAGGTAGTCTAGCAAACTACAGGGAATGTGAGAGAGGGTCCCTTTCTGCATCCTTGGAGCCATTGATGGTCAGGCTTTGGCATACACCCAAGAAGATGGAGTTGCTCAGTTTGATGCTAGCATAATATGGGTTTTCACCAAAAAGTACCAAAAATAATATGAGTTACTCCCTCACCTTCGTACCCAGTGTCTGACGCTCCCAAATACGAGGAGTAGACAAGCCCGTTGTTGGAGATCCAAAACTGTGAGTCTGGATGCAGACACTGATTGTCTGACAGCTAATTCACATGATTTGACATATATTACCCGTTTTTGTTAAATTGTTGTTGCTTTTAGCATTATTGGGTAACATATTATAGTAGACTATTTCGGGCTTTGTGTGTAGAACGCATTACTGCCTTTTGTGGTCTGTTTGAATGTCGGATATTTATATTGTTAAATTGAAGAATGCTAATGATGTTGGGAAAACATGGAGATGAAAATGTTTTTGAACAAGTATTTTAACAGTATGAACATTTTAAGGTTAAATACTAACACAGCTTATTTTTATCTGTGTTTTTCAGATCATGTATTTGTCAGTATTGTGCTTTGATATGGAGGAATCTGATTTGCTTTTTCACCATTAATGTTTTGCATTTTCCTGTTCCTTTTTGTTACAGGTAATTTCATATGCAGTGTAGTAAAACTATCCTTCTGAACTTTTTTTTTTAATGTCTAGTTTGAGTACACAGCTCAGCATCTTGTTTTTGCCAACTGTATCCCACTTATCCTGAAGTTTTTCAACCAGAATATCATGTCTTACATCACTGCCAAGAACAGGTAACTATGGGCCCCCATGCAGAGTGTGTTGTAACAGTTCAAGCAGTAACTGTCGTTTTTAATTAGCAGTGTTGCTTTATGTTTGTTGATGAGCTGTTGTACCATTTCCTCATAAGCATATCCCATTTTGCATCCCAACTAACAATTGTCCTAGTTTTTGGATAGCGGACAAGGGCAAAATCATTTTAATTCATGTTATGCTTGAATGCTGTACATTAAATATGGTTATGCTATTTTCTTTGTCCAGTAATTATAACTGGATTTTATTTTATATAGTTCGCATGGCACCTGGGGATGGTGTGTTAAATCTTGGCTGTGACTAAGCTTCATTCAGCTTATTTTGTGCATGCTCATAAATGCTCACATACTTTAAAGTTT
>NC_056739.1:334569784-334672284 GCF_019279795.1 Protopterus annectens
TAAAAATGCTTTCCAATATCCATTTTAAGAATGCTCCATTTTATTTTCATATTATATGATCTTTCAGTCCCTAACCATGCCTATTAGGACATCTGCAGGGATATCCTCAAACACACCTACTTGCTTGCTTCCTTTTGCACCCTCCCAGTCAAGGTGAACCCTAGCCAAAGGCATTTGGAATGGGGTCCTTCCTAAAGCCCTGACTGAAGTGTACTGCCCAAGCAAGTAGTGCTCTTCTTTAACCATTGCAGGCTTCACAATGGTTATGTCAGAGGCTGTGGCTCTCTTAGCAGTGGCATGTTTTCCATCCACTAAGATCAGATATAAACTCTTGTGATAGTCTGGAACACCTGTTGTCTCCAGACAACTTACCACTGGCATACTGTTAATCCCACTTGTTGGCTCCCCCACATTTTTTTACTACCTTGCTTCCATGGACATCTACAAGAAACATGGCCCCACTGGTTACATTTAAAACATTTAACCCTTGATCCTGGCTGTGTACCTGAACTGGTAGATTCCCCTCTTATGGGTGGACTCTCTTCGGGTGGTTTAGGGTGCCGACCATGAGTTCCCTTATATCCATGTGCAGCACTGGTAATCCCCTTTCTGTGCAGTGATGCCCTGCTTGCTAAGTAGAGATCCCCTTTATTCCCCCAGCTCATCTGCAGAGTTGCACTTCCAGTCCGCCAACCAAATTCTCATGTCCTCAGGCAAAGTGCTAAGGATTTGTTCCCTCACCAAAAGATCTACCAGCCCTTCAAAAGTGGTGACCTGACACAGACTCACCCACCTATAAAAATAAATGCTTAACTCAGCAATATAATCACACAGAATTTCACCTACTTTGTATCTTTCCTGTAAGCTTCAGGTGTTAACTTAAAGAATTCTAGTAAACAATGTTTGACTTTATCATAATTTAAACAATCAATATCAGACAATTTTGAAACAGCAGTTACACTTTACCATGGAGTAAGGTGGTCAGAAATCATATCTATAGCCCTTGGTCAGCATTATGCTGTTTACATAGTCTTTCAAATATATGAACAACACTACCAAAATGATCACCTTGTGTAAACTGTGGAAGAAATTTACCGACCTTTATTGCTTCGGGGTTCGGTTATTCCCTTCCCTATTACCCTGGTAAAGAGTCAGCATCTCCCTCTCATGTTAACACTGCTTTTTATTTTCTTTAGCCTTGAAATGCCATTGTCTCTCGTTTTGTTTGGCCTCCAAACACCACAGTCTCTCTGCTGATTCTAATTCCAAACGTTTGGCCTCCAGTTCAAGTCTCTTTTAACTCCAGACGGAGTTTTAAGTCCTCTGAGAAGGAGGTGAACTGTCCTGTTTTTGAGGGCTGCAAATTCCCATTACCAGACTAGTTATCCTCCTGGTTGCTGCTCTGAGCTGAAATCATTTCCTCTTTAGTCAGGTTGGCATGTACCAGTCCTTTGGCTTTGCACACCTTGGCCAAATGGTTCTTTGTCAGCTTGCCATAATCCGCTGCTGACATCTTTGCCTGCTTTCTCTGACTAAACTAAACTAAAAAAAAAATAAATGAAACTGTTGTGATAATGAAACTCTGTATGTTTACCTTGTGGATGCTGAGAGAACACACACCTTCAGTGTCTACTGCCTAGAGGCTACAGAAGTTCAATTAATATCCACAGCACTGCTCACCAATATGTGATGTCCCCTCTCTGGGCCAGTAATCAATGAGCCTGAATCCACACCACTGACACTGGAGAGGGATGTTCACTTGGAAAAAAAATGGATACACTCACTATTTCCAGATGCAGCACTCTGCATCAAGCACAATTTACCTTAAGAGCACGCAGGGAACATACTCAGTGTGGGGTCTAGATTTCTCTGTCTCTCTCTCTCTCCAGGGCCCCATTGAAACTCACCACTGGCATAGCTGTAGAGTCCTAAGCTGAATGTCTAAGCCAAGTCCTCCAGCACCTTCTCTTTGAAACCAGTGCTTTGTGTCCCTGCTCCCTGCAGCTGACAAACACATTCTTGGAGATTTACTACACACACACACACACACACACACACACACACACACACACACTTGCTATGCCCCCTTCTTCCAAGACTATAAGGTAATTACTGCCACCAGACACTCCAAATCCAGCTACTCTAAGGCTCTTACAAAGGTACCCGATTATACTGAGTGAAATTAATAATAATACAAATGGTAGTGTTTTGACCAATGCAGTAAGGCTTTCAGGAGTGGCCACAGATTCACCAAATATATATGAGTACTCTCAAAGGTTAAAGTATTATCTAAAGGACCAACCATAATGAAAAGTTTAAATATATTTAATAATAAACAATAAAAGAAGATGAAAATACTAAATATCTATTTACAGTAAACGCAAGAGTTTCAGCCACAGGAAATATTAAAGTAACACTGATTAATAGATTCACACAGTTACAGAAAAACAGTACTTAACTAATCTCACTACATTTTCCTGACTGGTCTAAAGAATTACTATTCCCTGGTTACTTACTAGAGCAAGGCAAGATGAAGTAGGTGAGGGGTCCTTCTTTGAGAGGTTTCAAAAACAGAGTGCAATGAACTTCAGTCTAATCTAGTATTAAAACATAATTTTTTTGTCCTGGATTACAGAATAACATCACACACATCTGGTCACCTGATTTCTGGTTCCCACACTACCCCATTGCTAAAAACTGAACCAGAATTTAGCACATATGTGTTACCATGCACACAGGTAGAGCTTTACTGAGATGTGTTATAGCATCTGGAAGCTGTAAAACCATAAAACACTTCCACTCTTCCTACAGGAGCTAATAAACTATTCTCTGGCATGGACATTACATCTCTGTCTGCAGTCAGAACTGTAAGATACAATCATTATGGCCTAAATTAAGTAATTTAATTTCTTACTATTTTTCAAAGTTAGCTGTACTGAGATTAACCTCTTCTCTTCCAGTATCCTCTGTTAAAACTTATAGATTTAATCAGTTACAATACAGTCAGGGCCCACTGTTGGTACATTGTTAACACAAGCAGCTTTACAAATATATTTTCAACATAAGCATCTGTACAAATCAGTTTGATATATAAATGACACATAATTCTTTACAAAATTACAGCTAGCTGTGCTGGCACATGTTACACATCCACTGACGTACTTCTCCTAGCATAGCTGGTGATACTTCACATCATCACAGGGGATCCACTAACCACTGTGGATTTTTTAAAACCCAACTGCCAGAATGGCATAAACATCAGTACATGGATTAGTGCAGTGGGGGGACCACTAGCCACCGGGTATATTACACCTTTGACTTAAAGACAACAGCATCAGTACATGATTCAGGGTTGGGGAGAACCACTAGCCACCAGGAATAATATACCAGTGTGTTAATAGTACCAATATCAGTACAGGGATTGGGGGGGGGGGCACTAGCCACAGAGATAATATACCTGTTTCTGAACAGCACCAACATCAGTACACAGATCAGGGGAATGTGGGGAACAACTTGTCACCAGGGACAATATGCTTGTGTCTTAATGGCACCAAAATCAGTAGAGAGATTGGGGGTTGGGGTTGACATAATGGTCAAAATGTTGACCTTACAATTATGAGGTACATGATTTGATTCTCACCTTTGAGAATAATAGTGAGGATTAAAAAGGCTCACTGGGGTTGACTGCATAGCAATTACCTGCGAACTATAAACTATAAGCTGCCAAGTGTATTACGCCTGTGCTGTAATGGCACTTAAGCTATTATAGAGATTGGTGGTGGGGAAGCATTAGACTTAGGGCAGTACTCTAAACTCTTGTGCCTTGATAGTTATTCAAAAAGTATAGGGATCAGGGGTTGGGGAACCACTAGACAAGTCAGAGACAGTTAGGGGGACTGTGTTGAGTGTGTATCTGTGTCTGTGTTTGAATGTATACTTCTGTATGTGGGAGATTGACTAGGGGGATTCCTGTGTCTGCATGATGTGCTTACAGCAGTTAACAACCTCAATGTGCAGTTTAGCAATGATCTACATGTCTCAGTAGTAACTTCCATACAGACATGCAGATTAGCTTATAATGACATCTTACCTTATCATGGCTAACATGTCTCTGAATCACAAAATAGCATGTTGTTGAAGCAGAGCCTTTTTAGCATGAGCCATAGGCTTCATGCTGTGCCCTTTAATGAATCTACCGTTGAGCATTTTTCTGGTTGACATTTGCTTTCTGCATATGATGTGCTTTGAGTAATAGGAAATGGAAAAGACAGAAAATGGGAGTTTTTTTATTTCTTTTTCACATTTCCCTTTTCTGATTTTGAGCAACATTGGCTTTAGTTATATTCAGAGGTGTGTGTGTGTACGCATGCATGTGTGTGTGTGTGTGTGTGTGTGTGTGTGTGTGTGTGTACGCATGCATGTGTGTGTGTGTGTCTGTGTCTTTGTGTGTGTATATGTGCGTGTGTGTGTGTGAGAGAGTGTGTGTGCGTGCACGTGTGTGTGTGCGTGGGTGTGTATGCGTGTAAGACTGCCTTCCATCTCAAATACACCAACTATAGTAAGACTAGGTTTTGGTGTAAACCCAACACCTCATCTCCCTTATGCACACCTATATCAAAGAGTTACTAAGAGTCACATCACTTCAGCTCTGTTACTCCAAACTCTTGTACTAATACAAATGTTGTAGTTATAGACCATTCTATAATTAGGCAAACAGATTCTCCAATCACTAGGCTGGAGAAATTAGGATAATAATGATCTGTCATGCCAGGAACGAGCACTACAGATGCAATGTTTGCTCTGAGAGTGTTAATGGAGAAGTACAGAGAAGGTCAGAAGGAGTTGCATTGCGTCATTGTGGACTTAGAGAAAGCATATGACAGGGTGCCTAGAGAGGAGTTGTGGTATTGTATGAGGAAGTCGGGAGTGTCAGAGAAGTATGTAAGAGTGGTACAGGATATGTATGAGGGTAGTGTGACAGTGGTGAGGTCTGCAGTGGGAGTGACGGATGCATTTAAGGTGGAGGTGGGATTGTATCAATGATCAGCTCTGAGCCCTTTCTTATTTGCAATGGTGATGGACAGGTTGACAGACGAGACCAGACAGGAGTCCCCGTGGACTATGATGTTTGCAGATGACATTGTGATCTGTAATGAGATTAGGGAACAGGTGGAGGCGACCCTGGAGAGGTGGAGATATGCTCTAGAGAGAAGAGGAATGAAGGTCAACAGGACTAAGACAGAATATATGTGTGTGAATGAGAGGGAGGATAGAGGAATGGTGAGGATGCAGGGAGTACAGCTGGCGAAGGTGGATGAATTTAAATACTTGGGATCAACAGTTCAGAGTAATGGTGAGTGTGGAAGACAGGTGAAGAAGAGAGTACAGGCAGGATGGAGTGGGTGGAGAAGAGTGTTAGGAGTGATTTGTGATTGAAGAGTACCAGTAAGAGTGAAAGGGAAGGTCTACAAGAGGGTAGTGAGACCAGCTATGTTATATGGGTTGGAGACGGTGGCATTGACAAAAAGGCAGGAGTCAGAGCTTGACGTGGCAGAGTTGAAGATGTTAAGATTTGCACTGGGTTTGATGAGGATGGATAGGATTAGGAATAAGTATATTAGAGGGTCAGCCCAGGTTGGAAGCTTTGGAGACAAAGCCAGAGAGGCAAGATTACGTTGGTTTGGACATGTGCTGAAGAGGGATGCAGAGTATATTGGGAAAAAGATGCTAAGGATGAAGCTGTCAGGTAACAGGAAAAGAGGAAGGCCTAAGATAAGGTTTATGGATGTGGTGAGAGAGGACATGCAGGTGGTTGGTGTGACAGAGCAAGATGCAGAGGACAGGAAGAAATGGAAACAGTTGATCCACTGTGGTGACCCCTAATGGGAGCAGCCGAAAGAAGTAGTATGATCTGTCAATCTTTATCTAAGATCACTGACATTGCAAGGGCCCTAAAGACATTTTCACCTGACAAATATGATCACAACCTTCAACATTTCTAAAGCCCTGCCTGAAATATCTCAGAATTAATTGATTTCAAATCTACCTAACTCTACTGTACCTAATTCTATAACAAGGCTTCAAAATTCACTCCCGGTAGCAGCAGCTTCAATAATGTTACAGTAGGTTGTTTCATGAATGTAGTATATACCCATTTAGATAAATGTATTGAGCTGGCAGTCTCAACTAGAACAAAATATGACTGGAAATTCAAAAACAAGCCTCCTTTGTGGTCCTGCAACTCAAATAAACTTTACAAAAAGCATTATTACTGATCCAAAACTCCTCATAATGAGAATATTATCAGAAATATTACTAAACTTTAAAAATTACTATTAGGTCTAGTAAAGCAGGCTTGGAATGTAAGTTAACATCAGACACAAATGACAACTATAGATCTTCTTCAGCTACATTATGAATCTAATTAACACCCAACATTGCTCTGAACTTATTCAAAATAGTATCACCTATTTTGGTACAAGAGACATCGCCAGTATACTAGCAAACAAATTCAATGCTAATTTTACCCCATAGACTCCTTTATCTAAAATCCATATATCCCTGAATTCCTTAAATCCATTGTTACCCTAAAGGAACATGTACTGACGTTGCTTATAAGATCAAAAATACTTCCTCTGTGCATTCATTCAGTAAGTAGGACTACGCATGTCATGCCAGAGCCACTTCTCAAGCTGTTTGACCTATGTCTGACTACAGGTTTTGTCTCTGAAGCTTGGCGTACTGCAGTGGTGACACCACTCTGCAAGAGAGGCTCTTAGATTAGAGATTTGTTAGCATGTAGAGTTTCATCTGCAAAGCAATGGAATGTATTGTAACTGACTGTATAAAGTACGATACCAAAATTCTCATGAATTTGGGTAACTTGTTTAAGAAGTTTACACAAGCTGCCAGAAGTGGTCATACTGTTAACATAGCATATCTTGACCTTGCAAAGGCATCTCACTGTATACCTCATGTTGGCATTGTAAGTCTTAAAATTAGATCCCTGTGTAGTAAGATGGATAGCAAACTGGCTAAATGACAGAACCCACACAGTTTGAGAGGCAGGTGCCTTATCAGGAAGTAATAACCAGTGGTGTCTCACAGGGCACAGTGTTGGGACCTCTCCTTTTCATAATTTAATTTTCTAATCTTCAGACTGGAAACCAAGACTTCTGGCTGATTAAGTCTGCAGATGACTGCAAACTGAAAATTATTGTCAAGTCACCCTTTGAAATGACCCTTCAGCAAAAACTTTCTATAGTAATCAGATTTCATTTTATCACTACGTCTTCAGCATTTTCATAGATTATTATAAAGGTTGTATTTAATACTATTGATAAGGTCATTGTCCCTGTCCTACAGGCTCAGTCTCTGTTTATTATAAGATGGGCTGTCTACAGTGTTAGCCAAGGTGCTTTATGTGATTTAAGCTTTTGTATTTTGGGGGTATACTTTTCATAGGATTCAAGAGATGTTAAACAGGGGTCCTATCTGCTTGATTTGGTAGTAAATCAAGTGAATGCCAAAGATCCAATGGCAATGACCTCTGTCTAATTAAGATACTACATAATTACCTCAAATACCTTTATTTCTGCTTCAAGGACATATTTACGAAGCAAGTCAAAGAAAGACTTGAGTAGCTATCCTCCACTTTTAAAAGCAGGTCTACGTAATTCTCCTTCTCCTCCATGATAAATTAGACTGTCTCTCTCTACCAGCCCTCCGACCCACATTTTTAACCTATAATTGACAAGCAAATAATTCCAGAACCTTTTCAAAGTAGCTACTATAATCCTCCTTCCCAAAACATTACTCCTCAGAGGAGAAAAATACTCCCCCATAGCCAACCTTGATCCATTTGTCAAAATACTAGAAAACGTTTGTGTGTGTGTGTGTGTGTGTGTGTGTGTGTGTGTGTGTGTGTGTGTGTGTGTGTGTGTGTGTGTATCTTGTATGAATGATCAATATGTTTAGAACTGCTGATTTCTATTTAAACATTTCAGTCATTCGTAACAAAATCATGTATACACAGGCACAAACACGTACACACCTGTATATGCACACTCATATAAACTGGGAAATTTTTGTAACAATTACATATCTTTTCAAAGATGAACTTTTATTAATTAAAGGTCAAGAGAATTAGATTTTATGGCACATTTAAAGAGTAATGAGTATAGTGTGAAATTTACAAAAAAGAAGTCAGATGTTACAATTGAGTTTTTAGATGTCAAATTGCTTGTAGGAAAAAGGACATATTTTGCAAGATTAATAGAAAGGGAACAGTTTCTTGCAAGATTAGTAGAAAGGAAACAGTTTTCTTCAAATTTTTTCAAGCACATAGTGAACATCAAACTGCTGTACAATCAATTTTATTGGACAATGTCTCTGTTCTAAAGAATAGGATCTTCAATTACAAATGATTGCATTGTTAAGAAACTAATTGGAAGGGGTTATGCAAATAATCAGTTAATCAATGCAATCAATAAATTATGTAATGTAGGAAGAAACTAATAAAATGGAATATTAGTCATATTTTAGTCTAACTTGTTTGCTAACACATTTATTGCACATCATTAATGGTGTCAGTAATCATGAAAAGCCTAAGCATTTCATCTGATGAAGAACTTAAAAATGTGTTTTCTCCACAGCCAGGTTTACATATAAAGGGTGCAAAGTACAGCTGACAGACTAGCCCATAGCTGCCTTTGAGATATTAATACAGATAATTCTATGGAAAAAGGAATTACAAATCTTCACATTGTGGTGCTTGTGAATTCATGCAGTAGGGAAGGGAATATAAAATACATGACAAAATTTTATCAAAATCAAGAACATTTGACATGTGCATCTGAAAGGGGAATTTATGCATTTTTTTTTTTTTTGCACTTGCCCATACATGTACATAGGTGAAACAAATAGGCATGTAAGGGAAAAAGTATTGCAACATATATAGGGTACTAGAAAGAGACATATGTACAGTGGATATAAAAAGGGTACACACCCCTGTTAAAATGCCAGGTTTTTGTGATATAAAAAATGAGACTACAATAAATCATTTCAAAACTTTTCCCACCTTTAATGTGACCTATACCTGTATAATTCAATTGAAAAACAAACAAATCTGTTAGGGGGGAAATATAAAAAATTAAAAATGTACAATACACTGGTTGCATAAGTGTGCACACCTTTAAACTAATACTTTGCTGAAGCACCTTTTGATTTAATTACAACATTCAGTCTTCTTGGGTAGGAGTGTATCAGCATGGCACATCTTGACTTGGCAATATTTGCCCCCTCTGCCTTGCAAAAGTGCTCCAAATCTGTCAGATTGCGAGGACGTCTCTTGTGCACAGCCCTCTTCAGGTCACCCCACAGATTTTCTATTGGATTTAGGTCTGGGCTCTGGCTGGGCCATTCCAAAACTTTAATTTTCTTCTGGTGAAGCTATTCTTTTGTTGATTTGGGTGTATGCTTAGGTTAATTCTCTTGTTGAAAGGTGAAATTCCTCATCATCTTCAGCTTTCTAGCAGATGCCTGAAGGTTTTGGGCCAAAAGTGACTGGTATTTGGAACTGTTCATAATTCCTTCCACCTTGACTAAAGCCTCAGTTCCAGCTCAAAAAAAGCTGAAGAAAAGCAATCCCAAAGCATGATACTGCCACCACCATGTTTTGCCGTGGGGATGGTGTTCTTTTGGTGATAAGAAGTGTTGTTTTTGCTCCAAGTGTACCTTCTGGAATTGTGACCAAAAAGTTCAACCTTGCTCTTATCAGGCCATAACACATTTTCCCACATGCTTTTGGGAGACTTGATGTATTGTTTTGCAAATTTTAGCCAGGCCTGGATATTTTTTTGTGTAAGAAAAGGCTTCCGTCTTGCAACTCTACCCCATAGTCCAGACATATAGAGAATATGGGAGACTGTTGTCACAGTTACATGTAGTACACAACCATTACCTACCAGAAATTCCTGCAGCTCCTTCTGTGTTGCTGTAGGTCTCTTGTCAGCCAACCTGACCAGTTTTCATCTTGCATTTTCATCAATTTTGGAGAGATGTTCAGCTCTTTGCAACGTCACTGTTATCCCATATTGTCTCCACTTTTTGATGACTGTCTTCACTGTGTTCCATGGTATATCCAATGCTGTGGAAATTTTTTTGTACTCTTCTCCTGACTGACACCTTTCAACAATGAGATCCCTTTGATCCTTTGTAATCTCTCTGTGATCCATGGCTTTTGCTGTAGCAGGCAATTGAGTAAATGTCAAGAAAATCCTACTAGGACAGCTGAACTTTATTTGGAGTTAATCAGAGTCTCTAATTGATGGCAAGTGTGTACCCAAGAAGACTGAATGTTGTAATTAAATCAAAAGGTGCTTCAATGAAGTATTAGTTTAAGAGTGTGCACACTTATGTAACCAGTGTAGTGTAGTGTACGTTTTTTATTTTTTATATTTTTCCCCTAACAGATTTGTTTGTTTTTCAATTGAATTGTACAGGTTATAGATCACATTAAAGGTGGGAAAAGTTGTGAAATGATTTAATGTGGTCTAATTTTTTATATCACAAAACCTGGCATTTTAACATGGGTGTGTACACTAGTAGTACACTTTTTAGAAAAAGAATATATTATAAAATATTTTAAATATATTAATTTGTTAACAAATAAATGTGTTTTATATTACAGTATCAAATGTACCAACCAGTAGATCTGAATACAGAAATAAATTGCCAAGTGTGTGTAAATTGGGAACTTAGAAACAGTACTGCCACTTTAAGAAGTAATAAAGGGATGGATTTCTTTAATAAAGTGCTTTTACTATTGTGCTTCTGTTGGTTTCCAAGAGGTTTTAAATGTTAGAATAAAACCTGTTTTAACAGACATACAAAATGTTATTTTTATGCTAAGATGATAACATTCTAGTATTGTGCATATTGTATTATTCCCCATCCCAACTTTCACCATCTGTAATCATCTGTAATATTGATACCATGGGTTTATAAGCTATAGTACTGCTAAATCGCTGGTGCATTGAATTAATTCAGTTATTTAGTTAAGTATGTAGGCTACAGTATGAGACATTAAAAATGAGTGCAACATAGAGTCAGTACTAAAAGAAAACAAAGCATTGAAAGTACACAAATTGTAGCAAATAAACATTTTATGTACATGCTTATAAAATACCGACATTAAGATACAGTCAGTTGTTGTTGTGCCTTACTGTGAGGCGACAACGCTACCGCAGCACCACAGTCAGTAACAAGGCAAAAGCACAGTGTCAGTATGAAGCTGGATATAAACATTTAATTGTTGTTTGTGTTGTGAAATGGAAAAACAAAAATAAAAAAATAGCAGACCGCATTCAAAAAGCTCAGCACAAACAGACAAAACCTGATTGTGTGAAGGTGGGTGCATCCACCTGGGACTTTGCCTTGATCTTTTTTCACAACATAATCATTCTCTTTTGGGGTCCTGCACCATGAACTCAAAAGAGAATTATCTGAAATCAGCAGATGATCATCTCCTTGAATTATTTTTTCTATGCAGAAAAGACTGTCAAGAGAAGCCAGAAAACAAACTGTAACAACAAATCATCTGCATATCACCCTTTAGCATAGGCAAGGGTAAATGCATATAAAACCAGATTCTAGCTTGTGCAGGCATGCATTACAAGAAGTCTGTCTACAGCAGTCTGAGTGGACAATCATAACTGCACAAACAATTATGCAATGTCCTGAGTGCCACATAGTTGACCCTCTTCTGCCTTTTCTTTTTTTTTTCATGCTCAGAATTCTGTTGATCAGTCTGCAGTTACTAAATTTAAAAAGTCAACAGCTTAAGGTTAACAGCAAACAAGTACCCAGTAACTGACTGAAGTGTAGGTGTAAAATTCTAATGGTTGTACTGATATAGTCACATTACTAATTATAGTAATTGAAGAAAAAGCTCAAAATCCACATCAGTGAATATAACAAGGTGAAATACTCTCTCGTTGAAGAGGTGCTGATGAATATTTTGTAGTTAGGAAACTAGTCTAAGACTGGGGAAGAACAAAATGCAAGCGAAGTAAAAGGGAAAAACATTGTGGGGAATCTGTTTGGGGATAATCAGTGGAAACACAGAAAAATGAAGAGCCTACAGATATCAAAGGAATCTACAGGACTTAAAGTTTTAAGGGATAATATCAGAAAATGCACTGAGCTCTTGCATAATAAGAATATCAGTCATTCTGACTGCAAATAGCCAATATCTTAGCAGACAAATTGAATGCTAAATTTACTCCACCTACTTACACTGTTGCCTCCAATGTTATTGAAAATTTAATCCCCCGAAAATCACTTTGGAACAAGTCTGAGAATGCCTGCCAAAAGCTAAAAATAATACTTTCACAGCATTAAACAATATACCAGGGTGCATTCTCATCAGTACTAAGTATGCACTATATGAACCTCTCTTTAAACTGTTCACCCTCAGCTTATCCACAGGGTTTGTTTCTGATGTCTGGAAAATATCCAGTATGAGTCCCCTACACAAACATGTTGTGCCTACCAACCCAGCTAATTAAAGGTCCATCAAATCCTAAGCTGTGAAGATTGCTGGAACCCTGCCTAAGTTTAATTTTCTAACTATTGGCATACTGTGGGGTTCAGCACTGGCTCCTCTCCTCTTTGGCATTTATTTCCATTCATCCAAGCCAGTATCCCAGAATTATGGTTTACCAAGTTTGTTGATGACTGCAAGCTGGGCAACCTGTTCATCCACTGATACTAAAAAGATCTAGCATGGGCTGAAATATGCACATACCAAAAATGGTCTCAGACTAAATGCAAGGAAAGTATAGCATAGTGGCATTTGGGGAAAATTTTTTCCACTTCTCACATTATAAATGATACTAATTTTTAGGCAGACATAGTCATAAGAGACCCCGGTACTTACATGGTTACATGGACAGCTTTCTGTCATTCACTTATCATGTTTCTACAACAGTGAGGAAATTCTTCCATTATAGTCCAGATAATTTTCAAGGGAATATCGTCATGATTCCAAAAAAGTCATCATACATTTCCCTTATCAGACCCATCATTGAATAAAATGCCCTTTGGTATGTACAAATCTATACACATCATTCAACTGGAAAGGCCTCAAAGATTACTGACCAAGAAAAATAAAACATTTAAATCTTTCAGCCATTCCAGTGGATTAGCAGAAGACTCCTTATATTCCGTAGCCTGTCAGCTACTTCAAGGTGGCCTTTTTTCTCTTTTTGAGCCATGAAGGACACAGTGCTACTTGACTTCCTGTTTCTTCACAAAACAAGTAGCTCAACAAATACTTACACCCAACACCTAAATCTACATCAACAGGTAAACAATACTTGCTGGAGGGATAGGTTCCTAACTCAATGTATTTCCAGCCTATGGAATATGTTACCACTACAGGTAAAACCAAGTACCACTTGGTTAATTTAAGGTTAGTTTTAATGATTGGATGGGTAGACACAAATTTACACAGAATTATTATAATTATGAATGACCATGTTCAATTTGGGTGCTTGAAAAGGGTAGCAAGAACATCTCAGTGTGCCTACTTAATACAGTATATGGCCAAGAATCATATGGTCCCCAGGATCAACTCCCAAGTTTTGTTCCTATGTTCCTGTATTTCTTCTGCTATGTATTATCTAAACTCTCCCTTCATTCACAAGCACAAATTATATACCAGTGCATGTAACTGCAAAGATGGCATCCTGCACCTTTTCCTTTCCTTACTTCCACAAAATGTACCACTTGCTATAGAAATTGTTTTCAACATAAAATAAAGCTATGGCACAACTTCAAAAGCTCTATCATCTCTCTCCATCCCATTCCCCAAGTACATTTCCCTAAACACAACCTCACCGTTGAAAAAAAAAACATAATTTTCACCACATTCATTTTAACGTCCAGCATGCCTACTTTGCTTTTTTACTTACCACCTACTTTTTTACATTCACCATACTTCAGAAGTGATTTCCCTCATTTTCTGTAAAAGGGCCAGCAGTTTTAACCTGAGCTACACCTCTCGCTTCCTTCTCATTATGTCACACCATCATTTTCTCTTCACGTTGTCTAGCTATCTCTGTCACTATCATTTTCCTTTTACAATAAGCAGCAGTTTATTCACAAAGGATTGAAAGTCTTGTAACACCTCAGGTATGGCCTCCCTTACATGACATCTGCTAACAGTATACAATCACTGGTGAGAAGTCAAAGTGACACCATCTGTCCTAACCCTCTCCTTACGTCTAACATCTTGTTTTCTCATGTCTCCAGCATTTCCATAATTAATGCATCACAGAAAGAGACAGCAAGAGATAGAGACCCCGAGAGAAAAAGGAGAGAAAGGGGAGATAGCAGACACCCATGCTTCAGTCTGTTATGTAGAGCCAGTCAGTTTCACAAACTCTCTCCCACAGATTTAATAAACTCCGTGTAGGAATAGTGCAAGCCCTACACGGAGTGTATCATGGCTGTGTCTGCATCACCCCCTCAGCAGTGCACCTTGCATATTAATGAAGGCGCACTACTGAGGGAAAGCCATGTACATGGTTGCTAAATCAGTGTAGGGGGTGTGTTACAGTGCTCGGAGATGTATAATACACCCCCCTGCACTGTCAAAGTGCCGTATGGCACTAAAAGATTAAAGCAAAATATCCTCGGACACTTATTTATAATTTGTTTTATTTATTTCACAGAGAGGGTGTTTTACAGTGTCTGTAACACCCCCCCCTGCACTGTCAACATGCCGTATGGCACTAAAAGATTAAAGTAAAGTGTCCTCAGACACTTATTTATAATTTGTTTTATTTATTTCACAGAGAGGGTGTGTTACAGTGTCTGTAACACACCCTTGTTACAGTGTCTGTAACACCCCCCACCTATAATTTGTTTGTTTTATTTATATATTAAAGTAAAGTGTCCTCAGACACTTATTTATAATTTGTTTTATTTATTTCACAGAGAGGGTGTGTTACAGTGTCTGTAACACACTCCCCTGCACTATCAATGTGCCGTATGGTACTAAAAGATTAAAGTAAAGTGTCCTCAGACACTTATTTCTATTTTTTTTATTAATTTCACAGTGTCTGTAACACAGCCCCTGCACTGTCAAAGTGCTGTACGGCACTAAATTATAAAATGCAATGTGTTGCCCTGGCCAGTAAAATATTATATGTAGAGGGTGTGTTACAGTGTCAGTAACACACCCCCTGTAATGTCAGAGTGCTGTATGGCACTGAAACTAAATGCGAAAATGTGATTGTCCATTTTTTTTAATTTATTTTATTTTGTATTTACGCAGTGCAGGGCAGTGCTTAACATTAAACACATACCAGACATCTAAAAATAGAAACTGGATGCTTTTAATTTTAATAAAAAGGTCAAGTTTAAGCATAGCTGAGTGGGTTTGTGCAGTGCGGTGCTTTTTTAAGCAGTGCTTAAACGTAACTGAGAGCTATATAGAACAGTATAGCTCTGATCACCATATCCTTGGTAGCTGAATGGTTAGAGTGATGGCTTCATGTGCAGTAGGTGCACGGCTTGAATTCTTGCCATTTAGCTTTTTACATGCAATAGGGAAATATTTTAAATGTTTTTTTTTTTTTTTTATGTACACATTAAAATTTGTTAACTGGGTTAGTCCAGCTTGACTAGAAGCAAATATTTAGTGGAGACCCGAGTATAAAAGCCCCAGTTACACACACATGTCCAGTACATTAAATTTACACTACCAGATAATGTACTGAAATGCATATGTTTAGGGGATATAAAATAAAATAGATGCACTAATAATAAATTATCATTAATAAAGAAATACTTTCAATATTTTTTTTTTTGTAAAAACTGTAGTTTGCCTGTAGGACCTGTTTTAGCAGTACTTAGCAATGCACAGCTCTGCTTAGCTTGTTTTCGGCAGTGCTTAGCACTCCCATTTTAAGCAGTCCTCAGCTGAACTAAGCAGGTTTTTGCACCACTAAGCATTGCTAAGCATTTGCCACATTAAGCACTGCTCAACTAAGCTTAGTGGGTTTGTGCACTGCTAAGAGGAGCTTAGCATTTTTAAAAATGGTTCAATTGTGGCAAAGGGTGGGAAAATAGCCTTATTTAGGCTGCACAGGTGGGAAAACAGCCAGACCTGTTGGAGTTTTATCACTGCAGGAGCTATGGATGGATTCAGAGAGGGAGCGAGCTTTTGGGCACAGCGCTGGGGCATGTTGGAGTCCAGGGTCATGGTTGGTCTCCTTTTGAAAGACCTTGATGACAGACTGCTGCAGGGCCAATACCAGGGCTCTGAATACAAGTCCAATACCTGGGGCCATCTGGCACATGACCTTGACAATGCTACTGGACTCCCCTGTACTGGTGAGCAGGTGCATCGTCATTATGATGACCTGAAGCAGAGGAAGGGGTGATCTTGACCCAATGGCTCCAAGATGTTTGGGACCAGAATGCTCCAGAAAATTTTTAAGTATAGGAACCATTGCTTTACCAAATTCTAGCATGAATATCTGACAGGTACACATAATGGTATGTTTCCCTTTCCACAGCTGCAGAGGAGCGGGCTCGCAACCTAGAGGCCCATACAGGGTGCCTGGCGATGATGTGCCAAGAGTGTGGTGGACACAGATATATCTTGTGCAATATATAGTAATATAAATAAGAAAGAGTAAAGTAGTAACTGCCAGTAGGTATATTCTGTTCTGATTGTACTGCAATAACATTAATAATGTGTAGGAATGACATGTGTATACAGTATTAATATTAATGATCTGTTTATAAAGTACACTGGCATTCTAAATGTGAAAGGAATAAATGACATTCATTCATGGTCTACAGGAAATACGGTACAACTGTAGTCAGAATTGTGAAGAAAATAAAGTTTTAGTATTGAATAGTTTCCATAATAACAGTGCCCTTCAATGCATGCATTATTTAAACTGGGGAACAATAAAGTTTGTCAAATGTATACCAATGACTGTGTCATGTCACTCAGTAAAGCTTTGTTCTGCCAATTGTTGTGTGCATTCTGGTCTGTTGAAGAAATTAAGTTTTACAGGGGCTACAAAGCAAATATGGGTATAACACCATGAAGTGACCGAAGTTTGGCTTCTAAAGAACTGTTATGCTAAAGTGTACATGTGGAGCTGTACTACAAGATATAATGCAATTTAATATATGTGCTGCACTAACATGTGAACGTTGAATAGTAATGTGTATGGTATTATAGTGTTTTTCTCTCAGGACTGTCTTGTGTTAACCTTTGCATTTCAGCTACACGCATTCCTGAATGTAGGTATGCTGATGCATGCAAGTATGACACAGAAGTAGCTGTAGACTGCAAATATACCATCTGCAAATGTATATGGGTCAGTTAGGCATCCCAGCACCCTGATATGGTCTGTACAGATCACACATATTCCCATACACTAGGGGTTAAATGTGTACACCTGCATTCCAAGTATTAATACACAGTTCACTATCTATCTATCATGCATGGATCTCAAGCATGTATATTCAACTGTCGCTGCAGTCTTCTGTGACACTCTACCTATATTACCAGGTCAGACTTTGTCACCATGTGAGCTCTAGGCACATATCAGTCAACCAACACACAGCAGTGGCCTAGTAGTTCAGTGTGATAAGGAATACATATGTTGTTATTTTTTCCACATACAGACGAGGGTTTGAATCCAGGGACTGGTAGTAATATTTATTTATAGTAACAGACAAATAGTACAGCCTATTTATAGAAACAGTCACGTACTGTTAACAGATATTCTCCACACAGGACGTACAGGTAAAGAAATGTTTGTATTAGCTGTATGAAGGGTATACTAATGTCCACTATGCCTACGAGTGACACCAGGATAGGTATAAACTCCCTGCACTGTGCATGATACATGTCTCTCAAGTGTCATGCTGTCACGGCTAGTGATCACTGTCACCAGTAATCTTGGACACAGATATAAATCCAGTAGATGTATATCAGTAGCACACACACATCATCAGTGCAGGGTACACCTTGTTCATCTTATATGTTCCCCTGACATGTAATAGTCCCCTGTAGTTATGTACCTATAGTTCTTACAGCTTGGCCCATACCATCCTATGTGGACAGCTTGAGAAGTATGTATGTGCTATAGAAGCTATAGGGCAAATGTAGATGTAAAGTAAGGGTAGACCTGTAGAGTACTGAGCAGTACTGGTGTGATGAATATAGCCTATACAGTTGGTAATTGAATGTCTTTCTCTCCCCCCACCCCTTATCTGAATCACAAATATTTATTGTTATACTATGGGTATGTTTTCATTTCTACCTATATTGTTCTCAAAAACTAATGTTGGGCCTTGTGTTGTATTACTGGTTATATATTACAATGGTTGACTATTAGAATACCTTGTTGAAATTCCACTGTTGTTGACCTTTTGCCGTAAATTTTACTGGTATGCTGTTACAGTACTGAATGTTATTTCAATTATGCCTGTGTTCTGTATGCTATGCAGTGTTATTGTTCTGGGTTAATTGAGACACCCCATGCATACCATTACAACTAATGTTTAAATGTTCTGTTCATGACTAACCTATACACCTTGACAATCCTCAACACCATAGCACAATTGGGTAGGCTGATTTTGGCTGATCCGCCTATCCCACCTCATCTAGCCCTGGCACTGGATCCCAGTATGTCTGGGACCCAACCTGGAGCCACTCCTTCTGCTGGTCCTGCACCACCCTCTGGTGGAACCGCCTCAGGGGATGGGGCCCACCCCCCCCCCGGGTGCAAGCGGGGAGAGGAGGTTGTCACCAAGAATCAGATTTCAGGTATGGTGCACAGGGTCATCCACTGTGACTTAGTTGATAGACTGTGCCAGATTGAGGGCAGACTGGTGCACCTTGAGGGGCAGGCATGCCCCAGTGCCCAGCTGCCAGCACAGCCACCTTCAGGCCGTGAAGGGGCAGTGATGACTGTCCATGGGTGGGGATCTCAGTCCCACTGTTGCCATCTGGGGACTCTTGGTCCTCTGATTCCCAATCACCCTCCTCATCCAAGGTGTTTACCCCCCCTCATGTGTCATACATGTCCCCTCTCCACTGTCTTGTCCATTTTGTCTGTCTGCAAAAGCAACCTCTCCTATCCAGCTTACTTCCCCAAATGTACCTACAACCCCTCCCCAACATCCCACTCTCACCTTAAAAAAAAAAAAAAAAGGGCATCTGTCTCCCCCCAAAAAATTCATCCCATACATAACTCTCCATTTCGTATCCATGTGCACTGCCATGAAAAAAATCATCCCATCAATTAATCAATAAAGTTATGTTGCCATCACCCTTCCCTGTGGGGCGTGAGACTCCAAATTCCAAATTGCCCACATCATGCACAGCTGTTGCTGCACAAGAAATGGAGAGCTATGGTCCTTTCCTACACCCATCCTGCATATCCCTAGTTGCCTTTCATACTGTTTTTCCCACTGCCTGCCCCCATTTCACCACTTTCCTATCACCCCTTTTTTCTTTTCTTTTTTTGGAAATAGTACGGGTTTAAGCGGGACTAAGTGCCATTTAGCATTGCGGTGCAGTGAGTAAACTTGTGCAAACCCGCTTAAAACTGCTTTAATAACCTTATCTGGTTCTGACACTCTTCTGCCCATCAATAAAATAACCAGCCCTGCTAAGTCTCAAACCCAGGACCTTCTGAACTACAGTCAGAGCAACACACCACTATGCCAACTCAGCTATGGAGAATTACTGTTGTTTTTGTAAATATATCATGCAGTACAGTAAAGTAACATTAAGGAAGAATGACATTCCTGGCAAATAATGAAACCAGGCCCTCTGAACTACAATTCAGTGTAAAATACCAGTAGGCCAACTCAACTCTGGGGAATTACTGGTGTTTTTCGAAGATATCCTGATTACCAGTGACACCACTTCTATGTATAATGTGATAAATGACAGTGTACTTGGGCCTGTGATGCAGACACTGAACCAGTACAAATCCAAATAAATGTTGATGGATTGACGGGAGGCCTATGATACCTTGTACAGCTGACAATTGCACAGACTGTTGCAGAATGTCCACAGTTGTGTCACCAGTTATGGCATTGTTGTCATCAAAGGTATTCTGTGTGCTGAAGTACTGGCAAGGCAGTGCAGATTAAGGTTACAAAAGCATGACAGACAGGTCAGTGTCACATGTCATAGCCATCCAAACACACATGTTCATGCCAATCCTGTGTAACACACTGTATGCATGCACATATGTCTTGCAACTACACCTCCCATAATAATTACTCTGTAGCTCTATCTGTTACATTCCTAGCATGTCTGACATCTGGACACCCACAATTCAGGCCCACAGTCTAGTCTGTTGCACGACAACTACATGCTTGTCAATACAACCTAGAAATAACTGAGCCCTTCCATGTCCAGCAGAACTGGTTGCTGCTACCACAGTCACTGCCACCCACAGTAGCATGTCAAAGGCCTGGAGGGTGGGACATGTCACAAATATGAATATGTGTCCTAAATATCCCCTACTACTCTCTGGATAGTACTACTACTTAACATATATACCAGAGGCACATGCCTTAACTGGACTGTTATGGGTACTCTCACCCTAACCATGCTGTGACACAAGAGCTAACACTGCTCCCTCACTGCCATATACAGCTTGTTGTCCCCCAATGTCTTCACAATCCCCAGTAGACTCCTGGCCAGAATGCAGGAGCTGCGGCCTGCTACACATGCAGCAGTATGCTCAGCTACCTGCTACAGACCTACCATACCTCCCAAACACCTAGAAGAGGGCATCCACACAACATCCATACAGAAAGGGTTGAGGGGAATGTTCAGGTGACAGGGGCATGTATCACAGTCTCCCTTACACACATACACAGCTGATACACCAGCATCAACTGCAGCAGTATGCACATTCAGATAAAAATGATGTATGACACTCATATCTGCCCGTCTCCTTACTGACCCCAACAAATTGTTAAACAGTAACCTGCCACAGAATCAGAAACTCTGTTCACAATGGCAAAACACAGCATGCAAAACTGTGGACATAACACATCAGTGCAAACAGTGAACACTATTTCTGCATACCTTCTGTGATGCTGTAGTTTCCACACCTTGATAATGTCCTCCTCACAGGCCAGGAAAAGGGCCAAGGCCTACATGAAGGCCTTAAGTATAGCACTGTGTTCCCATGCCATTGGCTAATGGCAATGCAACCCAGGTGTTCTGCATCCTGTTAGTAAGTGTGAGTCACAGATTGGTGCACAGGCAATCACTTGTTCATGAGCATTACCTACAAAAGGCAAGTTGCTGCTTATGGTAAAAAGGTCTGTAACTTTCTTCATGAAGACGGACTGCAATTTCTAAGGAAAAATACCACTGGATTTCTGCTCACAAACAAGTACAGCACTATACCAGGTATATCATACAGTTAACCATGTAATGGAATGCAGATGGGGGGATGCAGTCATGGGAAATATGAATGTCAACAGTAGGTCTCAACAACATATTTTGGAATGACCTGTTGCTGTTTGTCTGCTGTCCAGCACTTAGTGTCTTGCCTTTTGCCTCTGTCTGCAGTGACATAGATCACAGCTCTGGTCCCTGAGTCCCCCCAGCAATGTTCAGCCCTTGTGAAAATGCTACTGGATTGTCTGTTGTACAATATTGACAGTAACTACCGGTGGATACAGCTGGCATATCACATCATGTGGTGTCATGAGCCCCTCTCAGTCTGTGAATGTCATACAGGGCTAGTTCAAACACTATCCAGGTGTCCCTGACTGTTCCTGATGTACTCTGGCTACCTCACTGTGTACTCCACACCTGTATCTCATTCCCTTACAGCCATGGCTAGCATACCTGCTGACCCCCTTTAGTATGACAGCAGGCTATAGGCAGTAGTAGTGGGGGACACAGGTTCTGCCTCAGTAATAGTGTGTGTGTGTGTGTATATATATATATATATATATATATATATATATATATATATATATATATATATATATTGACCATACAATGTCAGGGAATGAATACAGTACCAGATATCAATGTACCATTACTGTGTTCCGAGGGGTCTGGCATGTCACAGACACATTACCCACACTCTGGGGACACCCATTACATATTGTCAACTGGTTTCCAGACATCCACATTTATCTGGCATGGGGTCCACATATATCTGGCACATGTACACACTCTGCAAACATCTGAATGCTGCAGATGTCAGACACCTATGAGGAGGAAACCTTACACCACATATTCACTGCTGTCAGTTATTGTGTAGCACAGATGCTGTTTGAATGTCCACATGCATTTGTAGTACCACTCACCTATTTGTTGGCTGTTGGCTGTATGACATGGTACTCTAACATTGCCCATAGGGGACACATCACAGTCGATGGCAGTGATGGGTATGGACACATAACAACATAGTCTGTGATAGCACACAGGGCATAACTGCTATACCTAGGACCATACAAGGTTACTAGACTATGGGCCTTGAGCCCCCATATGCCTAGGCCAGATGTTAGCCAATATGTATGCAAGGCAGCACCTGATGCCCCAGTCCAACAGGGGCACAGGTGGTATCTCCAGGGTGGATGTGCAGTTAACCATCCACTTGTCCAGGTTACTCCTGCAAAGGTATAAATAGCTACCCTGCCTGATGTGGACAGGGTGACCATTCCACAGCAAGGTGAGTGTGTGGGATGCACATCTGAGCACCAACAAGCCCAGGTGATGTCACACACCAGGTTGAGGGCATGTGTGTGTGTGTGTGTGTGTGTGTGTGTGTGTTTGTGTGTGTGTGTGTGTGTTAAAAGAGTGGAGCATGAATTGCACTTGTGCAGCAGTCCCAACAATGTAGAGTTGGTGATTGCCTTGCATGCCAGACAGAGATCACCTCTGTGGAGTATGTATGAAACTGGGTAGAGGGTTGGTCTCTTAGTCTATCTGTGTATGGTGGATATTTGAGGCCCTGGTACTTCCTGGTGGGGATCCTCTGTGATGTCTCCAGCTGCTGCATGTGCTGTGTGAGGTGAATGACGAACAGGGCATTTTACACAATAATGGGCCTTATTGTGATGAATACAGGGATGTTAGGACCCTATGTCACTGGATGACATACCCATAGGTATGAGGTGGACCATGTAGAATGTTTACCATAGAACTGAAACAACATACTGGTGAAATGTCATGTTGCCATTGACCTGTGTGTACAGATCACACATGACTGTTTGCATGCCTAGAATGTTGTCAGTACTGTGATAATATGTGGGGATGTCACTCTCCCCAAAGGGGTTGACAGTGCATGTCCTGGTATGCAGCCTGAGGCCATGTTTCTGGCACCAGTCATGTATCTGCATGAGACCCTCCTAGGCAGATGTCCACATCACTAGGGAATTCAGTGACTGCACACAACATGCAGTCATCTGCAGACATGGTTGGCCATTGGCCAATAGCTGTGCCCTGCACCACAGATGTGTACATCACACATAACAGAGGCCCAAACACAGTACAACAGGTTATGCCACTAGTTGTGGCTCAACCACTTGGTGTGGATTTCCTGTGTGTTTTACTTGGGTCATGTCAACACGCCAGTGTGCTACCCCTATGGTAACATATGGTGTGATGCACACTTGGGAGCGTATATCTGTTATGGTCATGTGGGTTATACTGTCAAAGACTTTCTCCAGGTCAAGGTAGGCTGTGTGCACTGTTACCCCCTTACCCCCTGTTCATGGCTTTGGACATGTCAAAGAGGTCAATCAAGTATAATAGACATGATCCCTTCCTTGAGAAACCCTAACTGTGTGTGATGGAGTGTGTGGATGTTGCCAATGTCCTTGTTAATGAGCTGCACTATAAACTGTGCTATGGCCTTGCAGAACAGCCAAGTTAAGTGGATGGGTGTATATTGTGACAGATTGGTGGACGCACCACCTTAGTGTAAAGGGATGATAGTGGTTGCCCTTCACATGGCTGAGACAAAGGCAGTAGTCAGGCCTCCTTTGGTATAGTGGCTTATGTTGTTACAAGGTTATGCTTGGGGTCATGTAGGATGCATCCTGTCATATGATAGGCTCCCGTGGCGGATGTATACCATGACTTTCACATGGCAGTGGTGACATGTTTCCTACATATAGGAGAAGGGGGCAGGTACTGTGGACATCCTGATGTACTGATGGGGGGGACAGAGGGTGAAGCCTACACTGACTCTGTCAGGAATCGAGTATGCTACATCTACAGCACTGGTACAGCTGGTGTTCATGACCACCACAGGTGAGCAGATGCAAGTGGTTCCTATGATATTGCAGACATATGTGCAAGATGGGAGATGATTGTCTATATTGTATGTTGACAATGTGAGCTCTGAGTTTGCTGTGCAGGTTTCCCAGGAGTGATCCCATTCACTTGTTCAGACTATTGAGACATTGCTTGTAAATGGTCCCTGCTGCTAATTTGTCTCAGACTACGATATGTCATCCCTGTTATAGACACATGTATAGCAGATGTTCACCAGAGAGGTGTATGTATCCTTGCAGAGGATTATGTAGTCCTGTCGGGTATACCTGACTGCATGCATCTACACAAATGCACATCTAGCACATGTGTGTATGTGTGGATATTGGTGGCAGTCCCTACAGAGGGGTTTGGGGCTGTGAATCTATGTATACCACCCCCAGGAGGCTGTATTCCACTTTGGAGGTGTATGTATGTCTGACCCTAGCTAGATGGGTATTGTTGGAGATGGTGACTGCTAACGTGACCGCATGATGGTTTCTTTGCCACAGAGAATGACAGTGTAGGGATACTGCAGTGGTAACTTGTGTTGTGTAATATCAACTGCAGCACACACCTTCACCTCATTTGGGGGTGGTTCCTAGCTGTACTGAGGTGTTTGTAATTCCACTGTTGATGGCTCCTGGCCATGTGTGTGCTGGCATCGGTACATCTTCCAATGTATTTTCGGGTTGTTCAAGTGACCCAGGTTCAGGGTACAGACCCAAATCAGAATACAGTTGTTGAGGTCCATATAGGCAAGATGGTATTCCTGGTGACATGTGGTGGCTGGTAGCTAGCTATGATTTGAATAGGTGTGTTGGCAATGGTGAACTGACCCTGAGATGTCCCCTGTGCATCTTACTGCCTGTACAGCATGGAGGTGTGTATGTGTCTCATATATAATGCAATCACATGTCACATGCCAATTCTACCTAGACTTTGGGGTATGGCTGTATGATAGGATGGTAGACCAGGTAAGGCTGGGGTGCTCTGTGCAGTTCTGAACCATGTGTGTGTGACTGCACAGATGTCAGCATTTCCCAGGGTTAAGAATGCTTGCATTGAGGGCAGAGACATGTGTAGACACCTAGGGTTTAGCAGCATGGCCTTCAATATGTGCTGTGCTGACAGTTGTATGTTGGCAGTGATAACCTCACCACCTTTCCTAATAAAGGCACTATGGGGGTGGTGAGAACCATTGTCAGACGCCTGAAGGCAAGTTGAGACAGCTGGAGGCCATCTTTTGCAGAGTATTGTGGTCTGTTGACCATAGCATCCCAGGCTCACAGGTACTGGAACCCTCTGGAATATCACAGGATAAATGGTCACATGTTAATGTCAATTATGTCCTGAATGTATTGTGGCATCAGTCTGGGTGATAGCAGAATGCTGCATAAGGCTAGGGACATACCTGCCTGGGACACATAATCAGTGTGGTCACTCATGTCTTACTGCATATAGTCCAGGGACATAGATCTGAGGTCAGCCATGCCAACATGGACTGTGACAGAGTCATGACCATACCTCTCAACTACACAGATTTTTGCAGAATACCCACATTTTTGCCTCATATTTTTGGTCTGTTTTTCATAAAATTGTGGTTTTCTGGTAAATTAGTGGCAAATCATTAAAGATTGAAGTTAGAAAATAATGACAGACATTTGAGTTTCAGACTTCATACCCTTCAGAGAATTCATGCTAATGCAAAACATGTTATTCTATAAACTTGTAAGTTCATAAGAGCAACATTTTAAAAATTGTCCCCATTTCTGGGCCTTTGTCTCACTTTTATTTATAGCTTTGTCCAGATTTCTTGCTCTAAGAGGTTGAGAGGTATGGTCATGACAGTACCTGTTGGTGAGAGACAGCAGTGCGTATACAATATGGCAGAGTCTGTCACATGATACACAAGTAAATGTGCCCATCCACATATACAGCCAGATGAGAGGCACATCACTGCGTCTCACAATGGAGTCTCCTATGTGTAACGTGTGACAAGTGCTGATGCCTGTGTTTTTGTGGGACACAGGTGTGTGGCCATGTGTGGTATGTGCCGTGTATGGCTGTGATGTTCACATGTGGCTTTGCCTTGCAGGTCTACTTTGTTTGTGGATGTGTAAGTTGAGGTCCACTGCATATGTGTGTGTGTGTGTTGTGTATGTGTGTGTTGTGTAGGTGTGGGTGGTGTGTGAGGTGTACTGACTGTGTTAAAAACCTGTTTGGGGACAGATATGTGGCTTTGACAGGGAAGGAGCATGGACTGCAGCTTCCTACCATCATTTCACCTCTTGCACAGTGTGTTCCTTGGTTGTGTTTGTTGAAGTTTGTCCATCCGTGTACATGAGGCAGGCGCCATGACACCCATATCAGCCACACTGGCAGGGGGAACTGTAGGACATTGTCCAGTCATACAGTCCAGAATCTGAGGGTGGGAGGTTTGGGAGACTTGAGGGGTGGGCCTACAGCCCAGGTGCTTAGTACAACAGTAGGAGGCTGACACCACAGCATACCATGTAGACAGGCTATGAACAAGCAGTGATAGGTGCAACAAGTAAATGCATTTGAACACCTCATACCAGATACAGCAAGTAGCATGAAACATCAGGATCAGGGGGGCAATGCGTGATGTATTGCCACTATATTGTAGATAGCTACATACATACTGTGGTGATAGATGGTGGGGTATGATGTGGAAGGTAGTGGTGGATAGTGATAAGAAATGTGGATGTGCTGGGTGTGTACATAATGGTCAGCACTGTATGCGGTCCTGTGATGTATTCCCCTCTTCATGTCTTTCAGGTGGGATGTATAGACATCGCCATCCACCTTTCTCAGAAGCTGAGACCACTGCCATTATTGATGCCTTGAGACTCCATCACCAGGTGCTGTTGACAAGGACCCGTCATAACCAGCAACAATGTGCTGCACTGTGAGCAGACCTCGTAGCAACAGTGAATGATGTGGGACACAAGGACAGGAGCTATGAACAGGTCCGACACCGTACTACTGATATTATACATCACACACAGCAAAGGGCCACAGCTGTGGCCAGGGACCATGCTGGCACCAGGGGAGGTTCTGCTACACAGCCCCCACTCTCAGCCACAGAGGAGTTCCTGACAAACCTGGGTGCAGCCACCAACTCACAAGAAAATATCACAACATATGCTGTGGAGTTAGGTAGCACAGATTCCACAGCTGAGAAGCATCTAGGTAAGCCTCCAGTGGTCATCATGTTAATACTATAGCATTCATAGTGCCAGCCACTGCATACCTGTACACATATGTCAGTTCAGTCTACAGTTGTGGGTGGGGTTTTGTAATGCACACATGTGCACACATATTGTGAATGTCAGCAATTTGGGTAGTATCACAGTTTAATTTTCCAATGATTTGCCAGGAAACCAAAATTCTATGGGACACAGACCAAATATATGAGGCAAACATCTGGACATTCTGCAAAACTCTATGCAGTTGAGAGGTATGGCCTGCAGAGTGTCAAACAGTGCATCTAAGGTGGATGGCATCAACAGACCCTGTAAATTAAGGCAATGGAGGAGCAGCATGGTGGAACAGGCCTCAGAATGTTTTAACCAACACACACACACACACACACACACACACACACACACACACACACACACACACACACACACACACACACACACACACACAGTTGGTAGCATTGAGATTAGAACCCCTACCTATCTAGTTGTATGTACTATAGTGCTACATACTTATTGCATGCACCACAGAGCTTATATGCCTGGAGAGTGTACAATGGTGCATCTAAGATGGATGACATCAGCAGGCCCTGTAAAGTAGGGCAATTGGGGGTTAACCAGGTGGAACAGGCCTCAAAATGTATTGGCATTGCACACACATAGGCAGGAAATACACAAAGCCAAAAATGAATACACACACACACACACACACACACACACACACACACACACACACACACACACACACAGTTGACGTTGTTGGAAATTGAACCACTATTTATCTGTCTACATTATAGCACTATGTACTTATCGCATGCGCCATGGGAATTACACATGTAGAGAGTGTCTGCCAGTGCTGTTGGGGTGGATAATATCAGTATCTGCTGACAGGGAGACCACTGTTGTGGAGGACAGTAGTCACAGGGTCAAAATATGGGTGGCCATTACACAGACATAGGCCTGTTGGGTGTGTGTATTCCACTGCACATGTAATACATACAGAAACACACACACACACACACACACACACACACACACACACACACACACACACACACACACACACATGCACACACCTACTGATATGAGATTACAACCCCTCCCTACCTACTGTTACACAATGGGCCTCACCAAAATACTTGCACATGCCACTGGTTAAAATTGGTGTGCATGTGGCTGCTGCAGTACATCACTCTATGCTTCTCTCTCCCCTGTCTCTGCCTCTATGTTAATGATATATTTGTATATATTACCTATATACCTGTATGTATATCACACTCAACAGATCCAGATAAATCTTATATGTACCACATACGGATAGATGGGGGAAAACATGTCTGATGGAGGTGGGGATAGACAGTTTAGGTGTACATAGCTGTCTGTATGCAGAAGGGATATATGTGGGTTCAGACATGGGCTGAAAGTAGCTAAGTGTCAGAGCATGCCCAGTATGACCATCAATAGTAAGAGTGGGACTCCAGGCCAGACCTACCTGTACTCCAGTCCAGGATTTTGTGTGCTACAGCTGATTAGCTGATGAGCCTCTGTAAACAGTCCAGCACTTCACTGATATAGTGGCTAAGGGATCTCCTGGCTGTGTACTGTCCTTATTAACTGAGTCTTAACTAGGGTGGGTATAGACTGTATTGGACTGAGCAGAGTTTTGCATAATATGTGAGGTACATTTTGCACAGCACTGTGATGTCTTGGTATGTCAGTGGCAGATCAGTATAAATTAATGTAAGTAACCGCTGACAGACATTTGTCTATTGACTCCATACAATGCAGGGAACCCATGCTATTGCACGAAGTGTTCTAGTCTGCACATTCTATGTTTGTGTGGCAAGTGGATCCTTGTTCCCCTTATATGTGGCCCTTTGTCCTGCTCTGCTCCAGTTGCAGGCTTTGTCCACAGTTGCTGCTCTTATGTAGTTGTAGTTATGGTGTGACTGGGGTAGAAGTCATAACATCACACACAGAGTTATGGACTGCACACCACTGACTGTACCTGTTTAGCAGGTTGGCCAGCATAATGCCCCATACATCTGCTCTGGTCCTCAGACAGTTTGTGTTGCACTGTTCTTCTAAGGCTACATGTTGGCCATACCTCTCAAACTCTTACAGCCAGATATCTTGAGAGAGCCATATATAACAGTTGGACATAGGCCCAGACATGGAGACAGCATCCTAATATTTCTCTTCCAAATGCAGACAGTTGGTAAACTGGTTTTGTATTAGCTTGCATTTCCTTATGGGTATGAAGTATGCATCTCAACTGTCTATCATTCATGTTTTCACATCAACCTGTATTATTTTGCCAATAGTTTGACAGACAAATGCAATGTTATGACAAACAGAACAGATATATGAGGTATATGTGTGAACATTCTGAGAAACCCTGACATTTGTGGGGTATGGATGGTGCCCACTGACTTGTTGTGAGTACTTGCACAGTCATGTGTCAGCTTTTGCATTCTGGCGCTAGACTGACATGTCACAACCTGCTGTTCTAGTAGACACCATCTAGGTTACTCAGAGCTGTGTATTGTCCATAGCTGTGGCCCTCTGTCCCTCTATTGTCCAGCTTTCCTGCAGTAACAAATACTGACTTCTGGACAGCCTATAGAACACCTACCATAGGTGAAGCTCACATGCAAAATAGTAGGCACAGCCAGTCTTGGACCATGGACCCTGTCACCCATAGTAATGTACTTAGCCCAGTAAGTCACAACAGCCACCAGTCAGTGCCATTTACTTCCTGACACTATTAACCACACACATACATTGCACATTGACCTCTGCATATGTTAGCAAGTTGATTGGGACAGCCTGGGGAATGTGTGGCTTGCTGCTATTACCTTACAAACATAACTGTTACTGCAGTTCTATGGGAAGACAGGTGTTTGGGGGGTAGGGGACCATACTGCTCAACTATACAGATTTTCACAGAATGTCCAGATGTTTGCCTCACATTTTGGGTCCATTTCTCATAACATTGTGGTTGTCTGGAAAATTACTGGCAAAACATTAAAGACTGAAGTTAGAAAGTAATGACAGATATTTCAGTTTCAGACTTCTTACCCTTCAGAGAATTCATGCTACTGCAAAACCTGTTCATCTATCAACTTTCTGTGCTTGTAAGAGCAAACAATTATCCCTGTTTTGGGCCTTTGGCCCACATTTCTTTATGGCTTTGTACAGATTTCTTGCTCTAGGAGGTTGAGAGGTATGTATGGGACTCCAACATTGACATCCATGCATCTGTTCTGTGACCCCGCTGTTTATAAGTCCCTCACATAGTGCAGTGGGTTTTGGTGGCTTGGTGCCTACTGCATATTCTGGGGCAGCCAGTATTTGACAGAGAGTTCCTGTTGTCCCACATAGCTGTCCGTTGTCTGCTGCTATCCTGGTAGCCCACTCCATTCTCTTGCATACATGCAGCAATACCATACAAATGCTACCACAGTCTACTACCCCATTCAATTGTTATTAAGAAGAGTGACTTACCTTGTGCTTGCAGCAGTTGAGAGGAGTTGAGAGGACAGTGCTTCAGAGCTGACTCTGTTGGATGCACGCAGTACATAGCCTATACATGGTAAGTTATAGGTAGTGTGATGTGGCTGGCATACTTTTTACTGTGTGTATGTGAGCTGGAGTGAGATGTCAGTCCCTGGGTCCCTAGCTTGTCAGTGTATGTGCTATGCATTGCCTCTTTGCCAAGGCCAGTGCATACTGGGCATGCCTACATCTGCCTACAGGGACAGGCTCAGGGGGTTCCTCCTCCGAGTCCCCCTGTGCCTGTGGGGACTTTGGCAATTGTGGAGGGCTGTGTCTCCCTTCCTTCTGATGTTCCTATCACAGCTGTTTCCACAGGATCATGTTATGTAGGATGGCAGATACTATGAACATGTGTGCACATGTGGGCTGGAGAGTACTGCAGGGCTTCACCAGATATGTCAAGGTAGCAGAACCGTGACTTGAGCAGCCCAAACACATGCTCCACAATGTTCCTAGTTTGTGCGTGTGCCTCATTGTGGCATTCTTCAGTTGGTGTGTGTACATTTCTGATGGGTGTCATCATCCATGGTTCCAGTGCGTAACCAGCATCCCACATTTGATGGCTGTATGGGATATCCCCCCCTGGCAAATGCCTGGTACAGATGTGATGCATGCCAGATGTGGGAGTTATGATAACTGCTAGGGCTGCCAGCACACACACTGATGATAATGTCCTGGGCATTGCACATGATCTGGCAGTTGATGGAGTGAAAACCATTGCTGTTGAAATAGACTCTACCATCCTCACTGGGAAGTGCTTTGATGTGCACATGAGTGCAGTCTCTGGCACCCAGTACCTCTGAGTAATGTGCTACATGGTGGAAGAGACCCCTCTTCAGGGGTGTTGGGGAAATAAATGTGTTCACTGGCATGTGTTAGCATGACATCCAGGAGCTGGTGGAGTACCCTGGATACAGATGCCTGTGACACCCCCATGATGTCCCCAGTAGGTCTTTGGAAAGTACTTGTAGCTAGTATTCTTAAGGATACACATACCTTTGTTTCTACTGGGATGGGTTTCCCCCTGTTGGTTCTAGATCTGAGGTGAGGCGGCAGAGCTCGGTGAGTTCCTGTAGTATGTCCCTGTCCACCCTGTAGCACTCTACTACCTCCAGCTCATGTAGCCCCTGAAAGGTTACCCTGGGCCTGAACACTCTTCTCCTCCTTAGTCTGGGCCTATTGTCAGCATCAACATCATCACTGACCTCAGCCTGTAGTGCATACAGATGTAGCAGTGCAGCAGCACCCCCTATCATTTTGTCAATTAAAATTCCCAAGTGTGTATTCCAATGGTGCAGAGTATGTGGGAAAAATAAGATTGAAGAGTGTATGCATACTTTGTACTAATGTGCTGCAGATGCAGCCTGTGTAATTGGCTGACTATGATACATTCCACCTGCCAGGTATATTATTGAGGGGTTTGAATGGGCCAGTGTCAATGGAACAGGGCTTATCAGTCATTTATACCTGCTTGGCTTTTCCAGGCTATTTCCTTTTATTTATTTTTTTTTTTCATTTCTTCCACTGCTAAGCCCCATGGTAAGCCACGTAAACCCACGGAACTAGTGTAAACATTGCTCAGCAGTTTTGACACTCTCCTGTATGTGGACATGCTTAGCTTTTCTTTAACTTGCTAAAATATGTGCAGTGGAGATAAGTATAGCTTAGCAATCCAGATACACACATCCTGCTTAGCTGTGCTTAGCTGAGCACAAACAAGTGTCGCTAAGCTCCAATCTGCTTACATATTTAGTGACACCCCCCTTTTGATGGTACCTATCTGTTCTGCCTATGCCAACACAGTTCTAGCCCTACCACAGTTAGTACCTATGGACATGATGGTCCATTTTGCGATTCAGTAACCCTGGCTCATTTACATACACCTAATTGCATATACCCTGGATACAGCACTACACCAGAGCCTATCTCCTTAGCTACCACTATAACCTGCCATTTTATGACTCTGCATACTGGCCACTATAATTCAATAACTTTGCATACCTTTATATTTCATATTTTATACATTTTTTTAAATAGCATATTTGTGCAATTGTGCGATGCTTAAATATGGCATATGTATAAAAAAAAAAAAAGATTAATTTTTCATATAGTGCATTACTTTTTCATGTCAATGGCCATAGATTTGGCCATTTACATGTCTGCTGTCACATATGCAACTTTTTATTCGGGCTCTTACAGCCCCTGTTTAAATTTTATAGTCCTGTACACAGTTTGTAACCGCTTACGTTTTTCCTGCAGGCACAGCAACTACACATATGCCTTTCTGCTTGCTGGATGGGGAAATCACCTAATTTGCCTGGTTTTCACCAGAAGATGAGGTGATTTGCATTCTGCAGACACCTCCATGTTTGCACAGTGTCTGCACGCTCGTGCACACCCCCAGCCCTGTTTCCTGGATTGCTCGGCGGCCATATTCCGTGTTTGAGCCACAACACTATTCCTACATGGAGCAATTCTCCATGTAGGGTTTATTGAATTACCCCCTCTGTCTTGATTTGCAGGAGTATACTCACTTGGAGATGGAAGGGGATGGTAAGCTCAAGATTTAGGCAGTTTATGTAGTCAATGCATGATGTCGCAGTATATTACAACATTCAGGGCACAGTCCCTCATGTGCAGGATATTGTATGACAAGCTACATTGTGCTTGTAGAGAGAAAGAAACCCCAGACATGGGAGAGAGGATAAAACTTCAATTAGGACACATCAAGGATGGCTTGTTATAGACTAACTAACATGGTGAGAAATGAAATTGCACAGGAATATATCATAAGTACCTGTAGTTCATTAGATATGTTGGCACATTTTTTGAAAGATTTGTTTTTCTTCTTATTATTATTATTATGAAGCTTGCAAATAATTACCTTATAAAAGCCTAATAATATTAACTTTTACAAGTAACAAAAAACCCTAAAACTTCTGGTCTGGTCCTTGGACGCTCCTTTTTGGCATTTGCTTCTCTGAAGTCAAGGCCAATGTCAGTGGTATCTGGCTGACTACATTTGCAGATGATTCCAAATTAAGAGCTGTCATTGAATCCTACACCCATATGAATGTTCTCCAGCAAGGGCTGACAAAGACAAACAACTGGTGTCAGAGCCATGGACTAAAACTAAATGCCAAGAAATGCATAATAGTATCCTTCAACTAATCATTTACTCCTGACAACTATCAAATTACAACACACCTTTTAGAACTGACACAGTAGTCAGGGACATAGGGACACACATAGACAGTAATCTAGCCTTTGACCATCACGTGTCTACAGTAGTGAGGACTTCATTCTATGCTGCACAACTTATAAATAAAGGTATGGCATCTAGGTCCAAGGAAGTTATTGTTCCACTGTATTCGGCAATCATCAGACCTATCATTAAGTACAATGCCTCCTTTGGTATGCACCTACCCAGGCATATCCAACAACTGGAACGTCCACTGAGGTTCCTCACTAAAAGAATACAGGGGTAAGCAAAATGTCCTGTGCAGACCACCTCAAGGTTCTATCGCTGTATTCAGTCTACTGCAGGCTGTTGAGGAGTGATCTATTCCTGTCATACATGGCATTGTCAGACCCCACTCTAATGGACCTCCTGTATATCTACAAAACAAAGAGCACCATAATTACCCATTCTAAAGACTTAAACCTTGCCTGTGATATAAACAGGACCTGCTGAAGAGACAGGTATGTATCCCAGAGACTACCTGGTCTCTGGAACAGGCTCCTCATCCATGTGAAGCAGAGTTTCTCCTTAACCCAATTCAAGTGTAACTTGGACAATTGGATGAAGAACAGGAAATTCATCTCTGGCTTGGCACCTATGTCTGTAATGGACACAGGCAACCTTTAAATTGTTAATCTTTCAGGCCCATGGTTGTAAATGTTTAATCTCCCAAGCCCCTGTTTACACTTATCAAGAATACCAGAACTTATCACAGATTTGGGATGCATGGCTAGGCTTAAATAGGCCCTTCTGGTTGTTAGCCTAGTAAACACCTATGAACCTATTAATTATCCTTTCTCCATTTCCTTTCTTTTGACAGTCACCCATGTTTCAAGCCATAATTCAGTTTCCTTCTAAGTCTCTAAATTATACCCATACACCTATTCCCACCATAAAGGGTCAAAGGATCATAGGAGTTACAAGGCAACTGAGCCAGGCACCCATTTCAGTCCTGCCAGTACCAGCCCTTAGACCTTACAACCCTTTGGAAAGATGGACAGGCCAGTCATACTGGGGTGAATTTATGAATACTCATTCAGTTGTTCAGCCTATTTTTTAAGGCACATAATGTGTCACACTGTTTGACGTGGAGGGGACGTTTGCTCCAGAGAAGGGGTAGATACTGCTTAACAAATCTATTCCTCTGTCTTATCTTGCTGACTTCTTGGTGTGGGTTTAAATCTCTAGCCCTGTTGCTAGTAGGAATGTTTGATTTATGAAAGTATGAATCAGGATATATAACTTCCAGCCTCTTCTGGTGGCACAGGTCTTTTAAGCATTTAATCTTTTTAATTAGGAGCCTATTGGGTTTTTCCAGTTACCTGACATGTTTTGTAAGGTATATCTCAAAGGAGGCATTGTAATGGATAGGCATAATCAGTGCAGACTACAAGGAGGGAAGACTGGATTTGACTTACAGAAGTCCCTTTTGCTGTGAGCTATGAAAGGTAGAAGGATTTTATAACCAATGTTGCAACATGATGGTAAAGTTGAAGGTGTTATCAACCCAATTACCCATGTCTCTCACCACCTTCTCAATTTGAAATGGTAGACTTCCTTTACTATAGGCTGGAGCTAGGGGTTGCTTACCAAAAGTGACAATGTTACACTTTTCAGAATTAGGTTTGAGCCTAGTTTTCGACAGAAATGTTCTTTGGTGATTGTTGGATAATGGAGTCCCTCTGTGACAGTTTCTCTGGGGAGAAGATGGCACAAAATGTATTTATCAGTATGTTGGCAATATCCACTGCATCTCAGCCCAGCTCAGAGTAGGAAGTACCATTTTGAGTGAGCTCTGTACAGTGTTGAGTACAATTCTTTATTTTTCTGACATAACCAAATAAGGATTTGTAGTTATCTTTATCTTCTGCAACTAGTCTGAATTCATGAGTTGCCTTTATTTTTTCCTGGAGGTGTTTTTTTTTTTTTAGCTAACAATGTAATATTTTTATTGATTTGAAAGTCTTTTGTTTTACTATATACATTAAGGAGTTTCTTTCTTTTTAATTTATGGCATGTTAGTGCTTGTGGACCACCATGCTGGTTTGCTTTTAAATGTTCCCTTTTATTTAGATCGAGTTGGGAGTGCCATGTCAATGCATTTGTCTAGGTGTGAGTATTTATTTATTTGTCTTTGTTGACTGGTAAAGTCAGTTGACCTTATGTCAGTATGGATCTTTGCAGCCAGTATGTGAAAGCCTAAAATGAGAGGTCAATCCATTGCTGGTGAAACAAGCACTGTTGTCAAACATCTCATTCCACGCTGGCACACATTGGATCCCCCTAGAATGACACCAGCTATCAAGCCAATTGTTAAAGCTAATCATCTTTTCTTTATACTTTGGCATCGTTCATGGTGACAAAAGGATTACAGTCAATACAAGGGTCTTTCCTGCATTTGTGACATGGAGAGCCCTTTTATATCTATATGCATATCCTTCAGGGTTGTGTGTGCCAGGTCATTTACTCCAAAATGGATCACCATCATGCAGTAATCATATTTGTCTGGATTAAGGGACAACAGGGCCTTTGAAATATCAGCTATCTTGTCTGCTAAAAAACAACTCACTGTCCAGTCTCCTGCTTGTAGAACTGATGTGTCTAGTTATGGAGATACCAATCACCATAGGATCATAGGAGATTACTAGGTTATCAACCCATAGGTCATTTCAAGCCTAGCTGTTTCACCCCAGTGTAATACCATAGATACTCTAGTCAATACCCAGGAACAAAACCTTTGCTCTAAGATGCCAGCGTACTGAGTTCAGAATTGCCATTCTTGCTTAGACAAACAGGAACATTTATACAACAGTTTAGTGCAGAGCTTGCTACATTGGCTGGAGAGAGGCAGTTTTCATTTTTTTCTTTTGTAATGAATGTACAACTTTAGAGATGATTATAAATTGTCAATTGTAAGGAAAATAGAGCTTGTTGTAAAAAGTCATAGCTTTGTATTATTAGTTTGGAAAACCTTGGGGGATGGGATATCAAGCACAGTCAGGAAATGATAATGACATTACAGCTTTCAAAATCTCCTAAGTCTGTAGAGAGGCAACATAAATATATTTATCAAAGCTACAACTCCAACATGCTCATACTGTATGCAAAAATAAGGGCTAAAACTATTATTGGGCCCAGGGTTGCCCCTCAGAAATAGCCAAAAGAATGACAACAAAGTTAACATTTTTATATGTTATGTTTATTATGAAGATATGCCTTAGATGAAATTTTATGTACCACAAATATTGATGATTTAGTTTTATTGCAACAATTTAGTAAATTGTTGTTCACTTCTCCAGTGCTAAAATGTTTATATAGCTGAAGGAACTGTTAACATTAGTTCTCTCCCTGTACAACAGCTGAAGGCAGAAATGTAACTTTTCAGACATTACATCATTGGCAGTGGGAAGATGCAAATTGTCTAGTTTGTCCAATGGGTCAAGACTGCCACATGCTTCTCCCTGTTTGTATACATACCCACAGACACACACACATATGATAGATAGACTAGATAGATAGATAGATAGATAGATAGATAGATAGATAGATAGATAGATAGATGTATAGAGATGCTATATCAAGTCTACCTTTCAAGGAATGCAGATTGTCACCAAATCTCATTAAGAGCACCTTCCATTGAAAAATGAAATAATTTATATCCTCTATATTACTACAGCTTGACCTCTGAAACTAAACAGTGGGAACCTTATTAATCCTACTGCCCAGCAATGCTATGTGAATTTGATGCACTATAATTACAAAGCAGAAATCAATAGACCTTATTAGCCCAGTCATTGAGTATAATGCCCCCTTTGGCAAATATTTGTCCAGACACATGCAACAAGAGGAATGTCTACAGAGATACCTTAGCAAAAGGATTCTTCTTCTTTCGGCTTTTCCCAGTTAGGGGTCGCCACAGCGGATCATCTGTCTGCTCATGATTGGCAGTGGAGTTTTACGGTGTCGAGTTGCCAGCCCGGCGCCCAACCTTCCACAGAAGGCACACACATGCACACACTCACACCTAGGGCCAATTTAGAGTGTCCAATCCACCTAATGCATATCTTTGGGATGTGGGAGGAAACCGGAACACCTGTGCAACCACAGGGAGGACATGCAGACTCCACACAGAAGGCACCCAGCCGAGAATCGAACCAGTGAACCTCTTGCTGTGAGGCGGCAACGTTAACCGCTGCACCACCATGGCCGCCCAGACATGTTGTTTAGGCCTTGTATCCTTTTGCTAAGATACCTTAGCAAAAGGATACAAGGCCTAAACAACATGTCTTACCAGGAACAACTCAAAGCCCTGCCACTATGCTCAGTAACCTACAGCCTGTTAGGAGATGACCTGTGTCTGGCATACAAAGCATCCTCTAACCCATAGCTTGATGGATTTAGTGCACATCAGCAAGTCAAATGGCATCAGAAATACTTGGTCTGGGGATCTAAACCTCTTCTGCAACATCAACGGAACAGTTTGGAGGGACTGGTATATCTCGAAGAGGAAACTGCTGCTGTAAAACAGACTCCCCATCCACATAAAATAAAGGTCATCCGTGTCCATGTTCAAGCACAACTTAGATCTATGGACGGGTAATTTACCTCAGTACTGCTCCCTGTACTACTAACGGATAGAGGCATCTCCTAAATGCTTTTTTTCTATGCATGGGTCCCCTCCAGTTATCTGTGGTATGATCCCAGTTATTCTCATAAAGGGTAATACATAATTATTGACCATGGGATGGGTAAGGCCAATTTGCAACCAAATGGGATAGGTTATTTCAAGCACAAAAAGGGAAATTGGGCTTAAAATGGCCCCCAAGGACAACTAGCCTAGTACTTACCTATGAACCTATAAAATATAATTCCCTTTTAGACAATGCAACATGACATCTCAAAAATACCAAGAGTGTGTGTGTGTGTGTGTGTATGTATATATATATATATATATATTTCAAAAGCATATATAGCAATTATATATATATATATATATATATATATATATATATATATATACGGATCTAATTTTAAATAACAAATTACCGAAATCCCGAACCACAAAATAATAAGGCCAGAATGCCAAAGATTCATATTCCTGAAAGTTTAAAATATCAGCACTCAAAATATCGAAAAACAAAAAGCAAACCTAACCTTCCTGCCCTCCACCACTACAAAATACACCAACAAATAAAAACAAATACCTGTCTACTTCTCTATGTTTAAGCACCAAAGCACCCCCACACGCCCTGCTAGTTAAATATATCAACTCCAAGATCACACTACACTGAAGAAAATGGTAAATATACTTGTCCAGGCTGTACAGCTGCATGTCTGAAGTTCAACAGACTCTCCTTTGCAAATACAAACAACGAACTTCTTTATCAATTGTCCATTTACTAAACATGCTAAAACATCTCTACCTGTAACATTTCATTCACGCTTGCACTTAAAACACAAATATGTTTTCATACCTACCCAATGGTTCACTACCTCAGAACTTAATGACCATCATACCTTTTTTCTTACAAACTACTAAACTTAAAGGGATACCACACTATTTACAAATATACCTCACAAGTATTAACTTCATTTTGGTATTTTAATATTCAATTATTTACACTTTCAGGAAAATGCACTTTTGATATTCTTGTCTCATTATTTTGTGGTTTGGGATTTTGGTAATTCATTATTTAAAAGTAGATTATATATATATATATATATATATATATATATATATATATATATATATATATATATATATATATATATATATATATCTTTCACACACACACACACACACACACACACGCACACACACGCACACACACACACACACACATAGATACATGCATACATATATACATACACACACCAAATCTATAGCCATAAGGCCACAGAGAAAAGACAAAGAGGAAGTCTGAAATAAAGGATTTCTGGAGGCTGTAAAGCTTCTCAATGACCAAAAGGAGGCAGTACTCAAAGTTAGTTGTGTGGATGTAAGGAACCGACTGAGAAAGGTGAACCCACGAAGGCTGCTGGCCCTGACAACATTGTGGGGAAAGTACTGAAAGTCTGTGCAGACCAACTCAGCATAGTCCTGATGGACATCTTCAGTACCTCGCTTGCCCAGGAAAAACTACCAGCATGCTTCAAAGTTACCAGCATAATCCCTCTGCCCAAAAAAGCCAACCCCACCTGCCTAAATGATTACAGGCCAGTGTACCTTACATCGAATGTAATGAAATGCTTCGAAAGACTGGTTAAAAGGCATTTGACTACAGTACTACCCAATCCTTTGACCCACTGCAGTTTGCCTACCAGGCAAATAGATCAACTGTTGATGCCAATTCGGTGGCAGTGCACCTCACATTGGAGCATCTTGAAGAGAAAAGCAACTATGCCAGACTGTTGTTCATAGACTTCAGCTCAGCATTTAATACGGTGATTCCAGTGCAACTTATAGAAAAGCTAATCAACATTGGCATAAATAAAGGGCTGTGCAACTGGATCTTTGGTTTCCTGACTTGAAGACCACAAAGGAGCTGTGCTGGTAACAACATTTCAGGAAGTATTACAGAGTACTCCAGGGCTGTGTGCTGACTCCTCAACTGTTCACAGTCCTTAGCCATGACTGCTGTGCGAAAGCTACTAACAACCACATCATCAAATTCGCAGATGTCACAGAAGTCGTGGGACTCATAAGTGGTGATGACGAGAGTGAGTATAGGAATGAGGTCAACTGCCTTACTGAATGGTGCAATAGCAACAATTTGGACCTGAACATCAGTAAAACAAAAGTAATTATTATTGACTTCAGAAAGAGCTCTGCCATGCACCTGCCTCTCAGGATCAATGGTGAAGAAGTGGAGAGAGTCCATTACTTTCTTGGAGTACAAACACAGGTCAGCTAATTAAAAAAGCCCACCAGTGACTGCACTTCCTAAGAAGGCTTAGAAAAGCAAAGCTCTTTATGAATGCTCTAAATACCTTCTACAAAGGAGCCATTGAGAGCATTATTGCTAGCAACTGCACTGTATGGTTCAGTAACAGCACAATGGCCGAAAGGAAGAAGCTACAAAGAATAATAACAGCAGAAAAGATCATGGACACTAGTCTTCCTATCTTACAGGAGCTCTTTGAACTGAGATGTAAAAAGAGTTCCTGCAAAATACTGAGTGACACTTCTCATCCAGCGTATGGTTGGTTCACTAAACTTGCTTCTGGTAGAAGGTTACAGAGTATCTGCTGCAGGACCTCCAGATTCATGAACAGTTTTTGTCCAACTGCAATACGACTCATTAATGCAGACGTAAATCTGGATGTATCAAAACTATAATAGATTGTTACATTCTCATTCTTTTTGTTTCTTTTTTTCATACAGTAATTCTATTTATTTATTACATACTAAAATTAATATATTCTCATTCAAGTGCAGTTCCAATCCCTTCCTTATGTGCAATATCACCCAATCTCCCCTCTGTGTATAGTGTGCTTTTCTTTTCATGTGTTAATCATCTAGTAGTCAGTGTTGTCCTGTGTATATAAACAGTGTACAAACATGTGCGTCAGCTACTTAGATATTTACTTTTGTACTAAAGTTATTGTTTATTCTTTAATAACAGTCATGTCTGTCTTTTTGTGTGTGTTTTCTCCTGTAAAAGAGCTGACACTCTAAATTTCATTTAGGTAGCACTTGTGTTTCCTAAATGACAATAACGTTTCTTTGAATCTTTGAATCTTTAAAGAGTGAATAGCTATATTGATCTCACCAGGTGTATAACCAAACAGAAATGATACATTTCAAAAATTAAAAAAAACGAGGAGCTGTAACCCACCCAGTTGTGATCCCTGAGTTACATCCTCATCCCCCTTACAATCAGCCTCCTGTAGGGAAGCCAATAGAGAAGCATTAGCTACAACAATCCTAACAAACATAGCAGTAGGCATCCTACTGTGTTATGTGATGTTACCCTACTGTCATTTATCATTCAAAATAGCAGTGTCCAAAAGCTACACAGGTTATGTATATATATATATATATATATATATATATATATATATATATATATATATATATATGTGTGTGTGTGTGTGTGTGTGTGTGTGTATATATATATATATGGTTCTACCTGACATAGTCGAAACCACACAACACACCAACCAACCACATCACCGACACCACATATTCGACAGTCCATAAACACGAAACCACACATAAAAACCCCATACACTGCACACACCACAATAACAATTAAAAACAAAACACATCCCCATTCCACAAACCACACACACAACACAAGCACACCAAAATCCTTACAAGCCCACACTAAACTCACCCTAACCCTAACTCACTTAACCCACCCCTATCGCCTCCCTAACCCCCTAACTCACTTAACCCACCCCTATCCCCACAGACCCACAGCCTTTCCCCATGTCGGCATCCTCGGGCGTGGTGTTGTCATCCGTCGTGTCGGTCTTCTGCATTGTCGATGTTCTGCCACTCGCGATTTCGGCCGGTCTTCTTCACTTTCGATCTTCTGGAGCGGTCTTCTGCGCTGTCGTGAGAAGTGGTAGAACCATATATATATATATATATATATATATATATATATATATATATATATATATATGTATGTATATACAATATATGTATATATGGGTTTATGTCACAAAATCTACTCTTGTGAAAGTTGAACTTCATATACTTCATATGGTCAAGACCATATGTTCAACTTTCCAAAAAGCTGAAAAAAAAAACGTGTATTCCCACCCCCACCCCCCCACATTACATATAGATATATAATATATATCAAAAAAAAAAAAATATATATATATATATATATAAACTCTGAGTTTGCACTACAGTGGGGAAAAGGGTAATTTCCACAATGATCCTCATTATATCACAATCTCTTTGCAAATGCTTCAACTTTCGGAAGTCGATCACATGGTCACTCTAGACCATGTGAAGGCTGACTTTTTGAAGAGTCAATCTTCTGTATATGCATATGCTGTATTAACTGTACTTTCCTCTTCTTTAATATATATATATATATATATATATATATATATATATATATATATATATATACATATACACACACACACATATACACACACACACACACACACACACACACACACACACACACACACACACACACACACACACCATTACATCATATATATATATATACGATTACATCATTATTGGCTGAAAACAAAAACAACTGAAACACATAATGAGCAAATCATAAAACACTGCTAACTTCTCCCCACTATTTGTAAACCACATCTACAAAACCCAGATCAAGCATCATCTGAATAACAGTACTGTTAGGGAAAGAGTTTCCAGTGATGCAATGAGTAGGATGAGGCTTAGGGGCAGAAACAGGGTTAGGGCTAGCATGCATTACTAAGGTAGACAGGGAGCAAAACCTAGCCCCCCTGCCCACCTTACTCTTGTTTGCTAACCCTAAAGCTACTCCTGTCCTGCTGCTAACCCTACACAATATGTTAGTGAGTATGTTTTCCCTAAAAGTACCACTAATTAAGAGAAAAGGACACAGAACACCCACAACACCAGTCAAGCAACACACTACATTTATACTCTTATCTATAATCAGATTTAATCTGCATGGAGCAAATTGTCTTTTCCCCAAGGTGCTATGACTTGAAAACTGATTTTATTACGTAGTAAGGTACAGGGAGCTAAGACTTCTGTTTGGATGGTGTTGGATGTTGCTTTGTCTCCACAGGAAAAAGCCTGAGAGCCCTACCCATATGTCATTTCACACTGTTTATTTTATAACAACAGGAATTCAACAGCAACTATTCACATTTTTAACCTCCATCTAGTTTGTTTAGATGAGGGTCATATATATTTTCATATGCTTTAGGTGATCTCATATAGTAATCAATCAATCAGAATTACAATGCCTGAAATTATGGGAATGCTGCTGATTTCAGATGACCAAAGAAAGGTTGGAAATGATAGCCTACCACACAGAAATAAGTTATCTTTAGAAATTAAGATGCTAAAAACTGGTGACTTGCCCCTGAGAAGATTAAGATGCATTCTCCCATGGAGATGAATAATTTATAGAACATCTGAAGGAGAACTCAGAATTACAATGTCTGAATCAGGGAAGGCTGTTAATTCCAAAGGGCCAGAGAGAGGCAGGAGAATGTTAACCTATCACGTGTCCTCAGACAGTCAGCATTCCTTCACCAGATATTCTGAGGTGCTTCTCTGGGACAAAGGGCTTTGGCATTTCCTTTAGACGAGCAAGAACCAAGTCATGACTGGTACAGCAGGATAGCATCAAGAATTTAAAAGCACATCTGGCCTTGATTGACAGCCTGTGCGGATCACATAAGACAGCAATGATGTGAATGGTGTTATACGCACAATTACATTCTGTACCTACTACAGGTGTGCCGCTTTGCCATCCATAAGTTCAAGATAAAGGGTACTGCATTAGTATAAACAAGAAAATTATAGTGCATAAACTACTGTTGCTAGCTTCTAAGTAAGAATATAATCCCTGATCCAGGCTATATTCTGCAGATGGGAATATAGTGTGTTGATGTAGGCGGAAACCTGACTTGTAACTCCTTCATATCTGTAGTGCCTTTTCTGTGTACTTCGTTTTAACACCACTAGCTCCTTACTGTGCCATAATAATTTTGTGGGCTGGATTCCTTAACTAAATGACTTACAATTACTAATAGGCAGCAAATCAAAGGGCAAACTGATCGAACAAAATGATATTTAAGATTATTAATCTAGGATGCTGATATTTGAAATTGTTACTATCGGATAGCAGTAATGATATTACACGGTGTCACTTGTTCATACTTTCATATTAGCATTCAAATTTTCATAAGTAAGTTACATATTATTGCAGTGTGCGTGGTATGAAATGTCATGGTGGGACTTTGAAAAATACACTGTCAGCATCCATGTATAATTCTATAAATACTGCTAGTTATTTGCTATGCTTCTGTTAATATTTCCAAAACTAACTGACTTGCAAACTGTAGCATAACATCAGGTGAAACCTTGGAAGATATTGGAAAAGGTCATCACCGATAACTCATGCTGTAAGTTAAGGCTTGAGGAGTATTGAGTGCTACTCTGCTAAATTTGTATTTCTGTAAATAGTTAAGTAAACAAGCATCCAGAAAAGAATTTCTTGCCAACACATAAAAGCTCAAGTCTCCTGAGCAAACATACTGCTGACACTCTGTTTCTAGGTTGTGCAGTTTCCAAGATATGAAAAGTTATTTGTGAAAATTTTGAGAAAAATGTCATAATGAATTTTCCTGCATTATACGACATTACAATACTGAAGTACAGACTTAAAATGCAATGTCTTCTGACATCATAAAGATTTTCTTGCCGAACACATTGCTGTTTGCAGGTTTTTAGTAGCATTTATGTTCATAAGATATATAGCTTTGTTTCTCATGGGGGGGGGGTCTGGAATAATGGTATGCTCTGTAGTGGGAGGTGGCCTAATGGTTAAGGTGTTTGCCTTACAAACACAAGGTGCAGGGTTTGAGTCTCACAAGGGATAATTGTCTAGGCTTACAATGGCTCGCAAGGGCAGTTAGCTTAGTACTAACCTATGAGCATGCTTTTTCCACAAATGCTAAGGAATCTTGGCATGTGTATCAGATTAAGGTCTGAAGAAAAAAATCTTCTAGCTATTTATATTCCATCAAAAATACCTGGCCAAAGCTTATATTCTTACTCTGTAGCTAAAGTCTGGAACTCTCGCCCCTAAACACAAGAACAATTACCAAACTGGAAGCCTTCAAATCTGCCCTAAAACTACAGCTAAATAATACATGGTTAATAGTGCTCATGCTCAACTCCTGGCTAACGTCCCTCATCATCCTACGATGCTCTCTATCTTCTATTTTAAGTTAACAATCAACAATATATCCTGGTGTTCTAATTACAAGGAAGAATTGAAAAATGCCTTATATTACCCTATAAATGGATGCAAAAATACCTTCTCTGTGTGTTAAAGAAGAAAATAATTTATTTTGTATGGATATTTGAATGTATTGCTCTATTTATGAATTTAAAATGCTTGAATGCAACTTTCTCTATAAGCCACTGTATATAACAATGTTATAGTTATATGCATGTACATAGTTATTTGTAAGTCTGGCAAGTTGTTTGTACGTAAGGAGCTTTTCTCCCTGGGCCACCACTGAAAATGGGTTATTTTTTTTTTTTTACTCAAACGGACTTTTCCAGTAAGCAAATGTCAAATAAATAAATAACTAAATAAATAAAATAAAATAAATCAGATGTTGGAGCCGTGACATTCTGCAGCTACTAGTTAAGCATTAGCTTATTGTCAAACACCATACCTATATCATGGATATGAAATTCCAATGAGTCTCCATCACAGATAATTAAAGATGAAAGGAAATGAAGGCACAGTGGACAAACAGTGGCATACACCAGCAAAGATTTCATTTTTAATGGGTTAAGCTTTAGTTTGCTGTGAGCTGTCGATTCATTGATGAACTCCAGATAATGTTCCATGGCAGAAAGAAGACAGTGCTTTCAGGAGTCTAGGAATGCCTCAGGCCTGGTGTGTCAAACATTTGGTGCTTGGAATCTGCCAGCACTATCTTAAATAGGACTTCTGTACTCTTCTAAGGTTGTGTAGCAGAATTGCATGCCCTCTATTAATTATGGAATGCTTAGCCAAGGAGTCTGTACTATCATCTCTTTTAATAGTATAAACATTCTCTCTGGTTCTGTATATATTCATTATCTCAGTTTTTGCTATTGTAAAATCAATCTAGTTTACACTTAGCTCAGAAATTACCTATAAAACTGGTAGGGCATTTAGCATCCATAATACAAGTGCCATTTTATTCATATCAAAGTATGAATGGAGCTTCTACTGTCAGTATAGGAGGAATGCATATTATATGTACCTTGCAGCTCTTACAGCTGTCTATTGCTGTATGTTCAACATCACTTTATTATGTATTTAACATATAGCACTGTGATTAGATGTCTTCTCTGTTTGTAAAAGAAAGATGAATGCTGCCCATGTACCGTATACAGTTTTATATCAGTTCTCGAAACCTTAAAGTTGTGGTGATTAATAACTTCAGGACACTATAGTACAGTCAGTTGCACTCCAATGGACCAAATCATATGTTGTGTCACTTACTTATACCCACTCTAAAGACTTGCACTGATTATTTTATTATGAATCCATATTTTATAACCTCCCTTTTTAACTTTCCACTTTGCTCTGCACTATAGGAGCACATCCTAATTTACTAGCTTTGCTGTTCCCACTGTGGTTGAACTTCTGTGACTGTAAAACATACAGGGCAGTTATTCTGTGGTTGAACTTCTGTGATTCTAAAACATACAGGGCAGTTATTCTGTGGTTGAACTTCTGTGATTGTAAAACATACAGGGCAGTTATTCTGTGGTTGAACTTCTGTGATTGTAAAACATACAGGGCAGTTATTCTGTGGTTGAACTTCTGTGATTGTAAAACATACAGGGCAGTTATTCTGTGGTTGAACTTCTGTGATTGTAAAACATACAGGGCAGTTATTCTGTGGTTGAACTTCTGTGATTGTAAAACATACAGGGCAGTTATTCTGTGGTTGAACTTCTGTGATTCTAAAACATACAGGGCAGTTATTCTGTGGTTGAACTTCTGTGATTGTAAAACATACAGGGCAGTTATTCTGTGGTTGAACTTCTGTGATTGTAAAACATACAGGGCAGTTATTCTGTGGTTGAACTTCTGTGATTCTAAAACATACAGGGCAGTTATTCTGTGGTTGAACTTCTGTGATTCTAAAACATACAGGGCAGTTATTCTGTGGTTGAACTTCTGTGATTCTAAAACATACAGGGCAGTTATTCTGTGGTTGAACTTCTGTGATTCTAAAACATACAGGGAAGTTATTCTGTGGTTGAACTTCTGTGATTGTAAAACATACAGGGCAGTTATTCTGTGGTTGAACTTCTGTGATTGTAAAACATACAGGGCAGTTATTCTGTGGTTGAACTTCTGTGATTGTAAAACATACAGGGCAGTTATTCTGTGGTTGAACTTCTGTGATTGTAAAACATACAGGGCAGTTATTCTGTGGTTGAACTTCTGTGATTGTAAAACATACAGGGCAGTTATTCTGTGGTTGAACTTCTGTGATTGTAAAACATACAGGGCAGTTATTCTGTGGTTGAACTTCTGTGATTCTAAAACATACAGGGCAGTTATTCTGTGGTTGAACTTCTGTGATTGTAAAACATACAGGGCAGTTATTCTGTGGTTGAACTTCTGTGATCCTAAAACATACAGGGCAGTTATTCTGTGGTTGAACTTCTGTGATCCTAAAACATACAGGGCAGTTATTCTGTGGTTGAACTTCTGTGATTCTAAAACATACAGGGCAGTTATTCTGTGGTTGAACTTCTGTGATTCTAAAACATACAGGGCAGTTATTCTGTGGTTGAACTTCTGTGATTCTAAAACATACAGGGCAGTTATTCTGTGGTTGAACTTCTGTGATTCTAAAACATACAGGGCAGTTATTCTGTGGTTGAACTTCTGTGATTCTAAAACATACAGGGCAGTTATTCTGTGGTTGAACTTCTGTGATTGTAAAACATACAGGGCAGTTATTCTGTGGTTGAACTTCTGTGATTGTAAAACATACAGGGCAGTTATTCTGTGGTTGAACTTCTGTGATTGTAAAACATACAGGGCAGTTATTCTGTGGTTGAACTTCTGTGATTGTAAAACATACAGGGCAGTTATTCTGTGGTTGAACTTCTGTGATTGTAAAACATACAGGGCAGTTATTCTGTGGTTGAACTTCTGTGATTGTAAAACATACAGGGCAGTTATTCTGTGGTTGAACTTCTGTGATTGTAAAACATACAGGGCAGTTATTCTGTGGTTGAACTTCTGTGATTGTAAAACATACAGGGCAGTTATTCTGTGGTTGAACTTCTGTGATTCTAAAACATACATGGCAGTTATTCTGTGGCTGAACTTCTGTGATTGTAAAACATACAGGGCAGTTATTCTGTGGTTGAACTTCTGTGATTGTAAAATCTACAGGGCAGTTATTCTGTGGTTGAACTTCTGTGATTCTAAAACATACAGGGCAGTTATTCTGTGGTTGAACTTCTGTGATTGTAAAACATACAGGGCAGTTATTCTGTGGTTGAACTTCTGTGATTGTAAAACATACAGGGCAGTTATTCTGTGGTTGAACTTCTGTGATTGTAAAACATACAGGGCAGTTATTCTGTGGTTGAACTTCTGTGATTCTAAAACATACAGGGCAGTTATTCTGTGGTTGAACTTCTGTGATTGTAAAACATACAGGGCAGTTATTCTGTGGTTGAACTTCTGTGATTGTAAAACATACAGGGCAGTTATTCTGTGGTTGAACTTCTGTGATTGTAAAACATACAGGGCAGTTATTCTGTGGTTGACCTTCTGTGACCCTAAAACATACAGGGCAGTTATTCTGTGGTTGAACTTCTGTGATTCTAAAACATACAGGGCAGTTATTCGGTGGTTGAACTTCTGTGATTGTAAAACATACAGGGCAGTTATTCTGTGGTTGACCTTCTGTGACCCTAAAACATACAGGGCAGTTATTCTGTGGTTGAACTTCTGTGATTGTAAAACATACAGGGCAGTTATTATGTGGTTGACCTTCTGTGATTGTAAAACATACAGGGCAGTTATTCTGTGGTTGACCTTCTGTGACCCTAAAACATACAGGGCAGTTATTCTGTGGTTGAACTTCTGTGATTCTAAAACATACAGGGCAGTTATTCTGTGGTTGAACTTCTGTGATTGTAAAACATACAGGGCAGTTATTCTGTGGTTGAACTTCTGTGATTGTAAAACATACATGGCAGTTATTCTGTGGTTGAACTTCTGTGATTGTAAAACATACAGGGCAGTTATTCTGTGGTTGACCTTCTGTGACCCTAAAACATACAGGGCAGTTATTCTGTGGTTGAACTTCTGTGATTCTAAAACATACAGTGCAGTTATTCTGTGGTTGACCTTCTGTGACTGTAAAACATACAGGGCAGTTATTCTGTGGTTGACCGTCTGTGACCCTAAAACATACAGGGCAGTTATTCTGTGGTTGAACTTCTGTGATTGTAAAACATACAGGGCAGTTATTCTGTGGTTGAACTTCTGTGATTGTAAAACATACAGGGCAGTTATTATGTGGTTGACCTTCTGTGACCCTAAAACATACAGGGCAGTTATTCTGTGGTTGAACTTCTGTGATTCTAAAACATACAGGGCAGTTATTCTGTGGTTGAACTTCTGTGATTGTAAAACATACAGGGCAGTTATTCTGTGGTTGAACTTCTGTGATTGTAAAACATACAGGGCAGTTATTCTGTGGTTGAACTTCTGTGATTCTAAAACATACAGGGCAGTTATTCTGTGGTTGAACTTCTGTGATTCTAAAACATACAGGGCAGTTATTCTGTGGTTGAACTTCTGTGATTGTAAAACATACAGGGCAGTTATTCTGTGGTTGAACTTCTGTGATCCTAAAACATACAGGGCAGTTATTCTGTGGTTGAACTTCTGTGATCCTAAAACATACAGGGCAGTTATTCTGTGGTTGAACTTCTGTGATTCTAAAACATACAGGGCAGTTATTCTGTGGTTGAACTTCTGTGATTCTAAAACATACAGGGCAGTTATTCTGTGGTTGAACTTCTGTGATTCTAAAACATACAGGGCAGTTATTCTGTGGTTGAACTTCTGTGATTCTAAAACATACAGGGCAGTTATTCTGTGGTTGAACTTCTGTGATTCTAAAACATACAGGGCAGTTATTCTGTGGTTGAACTTCTGTGATTGTAAAACATACAGGGCAGTTATTCTGTGGTTGAACTTCTGTGATTGTAAAACATACAGGGCAGTTATTCTGTGGTTGAACTTCTGTGATTGTAAAACATACAGGGCAGTTATTCTGTGGTTGAACTTCTGTGATTGTAAAACATACAGGGCAGTTATTCTGTGGTTGAACTTCTGTGATTCTAAAACATACAGGGCAGTTATTCTGTGGTTGAACTTCTGTGATTCTAAAACATACAGGGCAGTTATTCTGTGGTTGACCTTCTGTGACCCTAAAACATACAGGGCAGTTATTCTGTAGTTGAACTTCTGTGATTCTAAAACATACAGGGCAGTTATTCTGTGGTTGAACTTCTGTGATTGTAAAACATACAGGGCAGTTATTCTGTGGTTGACCTTCTGTGACCCTAAAACATACAGGGCAGTTATTCTGTAGTTGAACTTCTGTGATTCTAAAACATACAGGGCAGTTATTCTGTGGTTGAACTTCTGTGATTGTAAAACATACAGGGCAGTTATTCTGTGGTTGACCTTCTGTGACCCTAAAACATACAGGGCAGTTATTCTGTGGTTGAACTTCTGTGATTGTAAAACATACAGGGCAGTTATTCTGTGGTTGAACTTCTGTGATTGTAAAACATACAGGGCAGTTATTCTGTGGTTGACCTTCTGTGACCCTAAAACATACAGGGCAGTTATTCTGTGGTTGAACTTCTGTGATTCTAAAACATACAGGGCAGTTATTCTGTGGTTGAACTTCTGTGATTGTAAAACATACAGGGCAGTTATTCTGTGGTTGAACTTCTGTGATTGTAAAACATACAGGGCAGTTATTCTGTGGTTGACCTTCTGTGACCCTAAAACATACAGGGCAGTTATTGCTGCAGAAAAGTATCATACGTTGCAGTTTCCTGACCTTTTTGAAATAATGCTTTTAGCTGGGTGTTTATACACACCAATTTATGTTATTTAAATGAACCCTCCTTTCAACTCTTTCACACATAGACATTATGTGTTAAGATTAATCAACTTAGGCCATATTATTTCCATTAACAGGCACTGTATTATATTAACACATCACAAACGTCAAAGTAAAGCAAGTTCATGAATGAGCTTTCACTCCAACTTTTGAGCAGTAGTGAATAGAAATGCCTTCCATCAAAACTAAATGTTGCTTTTAGTTAATTAAAAATAGTTATTAAAGCCATTAGTTTAAACAACCTCCACTCTAAGCACCACTTTTTATCAACTAATGTTAAATGTTTTACATCTAAGTTCAATACTATGCACATCGTTTTGCTTTAGAAGAAGCAACAAAAACATGTTTACAGATATTCCTGCTTTGACTAAATAGATTATGCATGAAGCTAATAAAAATAAGACAATAGTTAAAGTCATTTTCAGTTACTGATATCTTCATTTATTTTTTTTTTCTGCTGACGAGGGATGATAGTTGGAGCACTGGTATAGGAATATGGTCAAAAACATCAATTGATGTATCATTCAGAATGACACAGCTGTCACAATGAAAGCAGCAGTGCTAAAGTGTCTGCATGGCAGAGCATTACATGCACCCTCTCAGTAAAGGAATGCATTCTCATCACAGCCATTATTTTGCTATTCCTTATAGGTAGCTGTCAGCTGTGAGTTTTACTCTTTGAATTCCCTACTGTATCCTGACTAATTTTCCTGCCATAGTCCTGTCATTCATATCATATCAAAAGAATTAACAGTATTGATATAATATTACCACCATCTATTCTCTCATTTAGGTTGTATTGTTCAGAACTTTTAGGGCTTTCTGCCTACTCCCATAGTGCAGGTATCCATTCCCCATAATGTCTTCATGACCTTCCTCTACCCTCTAAAAATTACAGCTGTGTGTTACTTAACTATGGCCTCTGATAATAGACAGAGGACTCTCTCTCTCTCTCTCTCTCTCTCTCTATATATATATATATATATATATATATATATATATATATATACATATATATACACACACACACACACACACATATATGGATTCCGTTCATATAAAAGAAATCCCATTTACCTGACTTTCATAACATCGTGCCAAGAACATCAAATGTCCAAAAAACCAACTGCTCGGAACACCAGCATGTAACTAAAGGTAATTTACTTTGCAACTGCTTGGCCAGTATGTTGACTTTTGCCCCTGACCTCCACAGTAGTGCGATCTCAGAGTTAGTATATTTAGTTAGGGGGTGTGGGGGGCTAAGCCCCCCACATGGGTGAGTTTTCTTTGCTTCGTTTCAGTTTGTTTGTCAGGTTGGCCAACAGATTACTTACCTTTAGTTACACGTCGGTGTTCTGAGCCGTGGGTGTTTTGGACTTTCAGTGTTCTTGGCTCGATGTTATGAAAGTCGGGTAAGTGGGATTTTCTTTATATGAAGTAGACCTATATATATATATATATATATATATATATATATATATATATATATATATATATATATATATATGTGTGTGTGTGTGTGTGTGTGTGTGTATAGTCTGCATATATGTGTGAGTATTAAAGTTTGCTGTGGCTACAACTGTGCTAAGGAGAGTTGTTCTATTTATTTGCAAAGAAAAACTGAGTTAATTGCACTGTCTGCTTAACATTAAACCTTTGTGACACCTCTACACATTTTTATAGGCTCATCCTAGTCATACCTCCAGTTATCTAATATCGCCTGTTCATATCTGCATTTACAGTTCTAAAACTGTGCTACATACAAGCTATTGAAAATGTTCATCTTAAAGCTTACATGATGGGCAAGACAACTGCATTGGTACCCAACCACTGTCTAGCACAGGTAAAGAGATTTTAATTATTTATTATTATGTATTTATTAGCATTTGGCTACTGAGAAAGTCTAACTCACAGTTGACAAATGCTCCACACAGAATTTGTACATTAAGTTTACAGGAGTTTACAATAAGTAAGAAAGATGAATACAAGTCTAATAAGGACATTACAAACATCTAGCTGTTATTGGTTTGGACACAGAAAGTGCAGATTACAGCAATGAGTAGGTAATCTTAACTATTAAACAAAAAGGGAAGAGAAATACAGTACACTGGCATTAAGAGCAGCTAAGTACAGCTATTACAGTACAGAAGTACCTTATTTGCATTGCACATGTTACAGACATGGCTAAAGGACATAAACAATCAGCAACAAGGGAGAGGAGAGTAAGGTACATGTGAGCGATCTATAGCAAATAATTATTAATATTGCTTTCTAGGTTTAGGCTTATATACATCCTTCAAAGATGAGTGACTTTGCTGCTTTAGGGGGGCTAAGCAAGATGCAAGGAGTAGTTTGTAAGTTCTAGAAGAACTGCTGCTAAGTGATGTTGAACTAGTGAGGTGTAAGAAGCATTGATTGTAAAGTACAGCAAAATGGCGATATGTAGATAGAGGGGTAACTGAGCTGAGAGATCGAAGAACATAGTAAAGTATGTTTGATAAGGTGTGTGAGAGGGAAGGGTTAATAGGTGGGGTAACTGTAAAGGCACTGGAGGGATGGCTAGTGAGGGATACTGTTCATGTACTATTTATTTATATTATCATTTTAGTATTTCTCTAATTATCTCAACAACCAGGTAACATAAAACTGCTTATCCTAACATGAAATCACACAGTCAAATGAACAAATGCTGTTTACTGTATGTCTATAGTCTGAGCATTTACTGAGATACTCTAAACTATTTACAAAACATTAGAAAATTCATATTTATGGTATTTATTACAACTTACAAAATCTAACATAAGACTTAGAAGCTAATGACTGTGACTGCTGTAAAGCTTAGTTTGTGCTGAATTTGCCATTTATTCTTCTTTGTAATATATATGATTCTTGAGATATGAGCATTTATTTGAATGAGTATAAATATATATATATATATATATATATATATATATATATATATATATATATATATATAAATTCTGATTTCATAAAAAGACTCAGGATTCATTTATTGTATATTAGAGGACAAATTTATAGAGCTCCATTGCAAGGAATGATTTGTTTTATAAATGCAGTAGGAGAAATATTCTCTTAACTTAGGTGCTGTGACCTTGGTGTAGCTTTAATATCTAAGGAAGGATGTGTGTGCAGGGGAATTATTCTCTTTAGTAACAGGTGCTAGCAATTTCCCCTCACGGTAAACACTTATTTTTACCTGAATACAGTTTTGCACAGCTGTGTTCCTCTGAATGTGGCAGTCATTAATTGTTTAATACTGTGAAACTAGTTCACTTTTGGAAACCATTCCTTTGATATCCAGGTAACAGCCCTATTTGGGGCTCCTGCTTGTTATATGCATGTTCTTGTCCACAATGCTTAACTCCAAATACCATCTGTGGACAGGTCATCTGACCTGTCCTATTCTTTCTAGAACTTCAGTTCCACCATTGTCTACAACTGTCTCGCACCTTTTTGTCACTGAACAGACCAGTATTCTTTACTGGTCAGTGTATGATGCCTATTATTAATGTAGCAGAAACCTCCTTTGCTGACCACAAAAGTATCTTACTGATCCCTGCCCTTGTGGCTGACTCCACCCTCATTACTACCATCATGTGCTCCATGCCCATGTAATAGTCTCATCATCTGTTTATTTTTAGCTTCCATTCAGCTTTCTGATTAGCCTATTACATCATGATCTAAATGCAAATCTTGATGAAGTCCTGGTGCATGTTTAGAAAATGTCTAATAAACCCTTACGTCTACACAACACTTGCATATTGTCCTTATGCTGTTTACCTGCTTGAGTTAGTTTTCTCTTGTAGATTTTTTACCAGTCCTATCACCTGCTTCATAAAACCTGACTTGAATCTTCCATCCACCAGCTGACAATATTTATTTATTTTATTTTACATTTGTTGACTGGGATAGTCCAACTGGATACTTGTCCATTCTCAGAGGAGGCCTGGGGAGAAAAGCTCCATACATACAGAAAAACTGTTACATTAAACAAGTTAAAGCACTGTTACAGATACAATACATGGGATAAAAGTAATCCATTCTGTCATATATAAATCTGATTTGTTATAGAGTAACAATTAGGAAGCAATGTAGGGGTGGCCAAAAGACCTCTTTAGCACATGTTTATATTGCCAGAGTTAGTCAGGATTAGAGCAAGGACATAGCCATTGTCTTTTAAAGTACTGTTTTAGATTTTTTTTGAATTGCGTTAGAATGGATTCTGAAGTAAGCTCAGCAGGAAGTGAGTTCCATATTTTGCCAACTGAGTTGGCATATAGAGAGTCTCCAGATGAGTTGTTGCTTTTGAGGGTTTGGACTAGTAATTTGTTGGATGAGCGAAGTGTCTTGAGGTTGCTGTAAGGGGTGATAATTTTTGTAAGTATGGGTGATTTTTCAGCTTGGTAAAGAATTTTATGTGCTACTATTAGCTGATAAGTTGGATAGGTAATTCTAGCCACCCTAGATTATTTAGGTTCAGACAGTGGTGTGCTCTGTATGCTGCTCCAGTGACAAATCTAGCAATATGATTAAAGCAGCTAGAGAGTTTATTAAGTTCAGACGTACTCAAGTTCGTGAAGAGAGGGGATGCATAAAGGAGGGTGGAAAGTAGATGTGTACAGGCAATTACCATCCTAGCTAGTGGAGTGAGGAAAGGTTTGATCTTGTATAGTGAGACAAGTTTTTTATTAACTTTTTTAATAGTTTGATTAATATGCATATCAAACTTGAAGTTATTATCAACTGTTACACCTAAGAGTTTGGTACAGGGATCTGGGACAATGAAATTCCATTGTTAGATTTTATAGTAAAGGTTGGAGCGGAGGCTTTACGAGTGGGGATATAGTGGGGGGAGTTTGGATATACATCCAAATGTGTCTTTATGTCTAAATCACATCTTTGTGCTAGCTTCTTGATGACATGTTGAGATCATATTTCATGGGTGCATATTGTACGTTCATTTTCAGTAGGTTTCAGTTTACAAATATTTCAGAAGAAGCACTGAATTACACAGACGGTAATATTTACTGTTTTACTTGGATTATATTATGTGATACTGATGTCTCTGGTTGTAGCTGTATTGTATATTTAGATGGAATGGAGCTGGAACTTGGATTTTCCTTTTTTCACTTTTTGAACAGTTTGAATTGCAGCTAAAGATAGAGACTTTGAAATTAGTAGTGAAATGCTCCAGGGGTTGGGGGAGTAAGAAGAGATTTTTTCCCTTTGGTATTTGTCGCTTCTCCTCAGTTGTGCAGCCATAACATTAATATATTTAAAAATAAAACAGAGGTAATCCAGAGGGCTCGAGTGAAGTCTGGTATCCCACCTGTGACCCAGAGGGTGACACGACTAATAAGAAACAGAGTATAAAGGATTAGTCCAGATAAAAATCACTTCAGCTAGCAGATATAAGAGACTCTCTCTCTCTGATACCCTTCCTGTGGGAGGAATAGACACCTTGTTGAAGTTTCCAGTAGTTTATTCAGTTAAATAGGTAGATGGATGAGTGTTCCCAGAGGGACGGTATCAGAGAGAGAGAGAGAGAGTCTCCTAGATCTGCTCGCTAAATATATTTAACAAGAGGAAGAGGACAAGCTATCTACACTTGGAATGTCAACAAGGTTGTCAGTCCCTGCAAAAAAAAACTTTGCAATGTTTTTGGCACATCAGTGTTAATTTATCACTGTTGTTTTACTTCATAATTGTTTTTCCAATGCTTGGTCATAAGTCTTCTAGTATCCCACTGTATCATTCTGTAATCAAAAGTGTATGTGCATAGTTTAAATGTTGACTTTAACTTGCAGTATATACTACAGCCATTCTGAAAATGATTAAAGTTAACATTTCAAAAATGCATTATGATTTATTGATTTAAGTAAAGCGTGATATTGCTTTTAATGAAGTCAATAAGTAGAATTTAAAGTATGCTGGACTGTTTTTAATTAAGTACTTTGTTAACTAAATAAGCATGCCAGACACAAATTTCTTTTCTCAAGAGCCTGGCTTGATGAACCAACCTACTTAGTCATAGAATTTGCAGGTAAAGGCTGGGGGACTTTAACCTAGAGTTATAATATCACGTTTGTCAGCACTAAAGAACCTTAAAACCATGGGCTATGCTGTCGCACCCATGAAAGTTTGAATAATGCTGATATCATTCCCAGAATGCCAGTTATATAATTTTGTATGCATTTCTTAACCAGGTAAGCCCACTGATGCCAAGTGTCCCTTTATATGGGCAACCCTGAGCTCTTTCTGGTCAAGTCACTTGCTTAGGGTTACAAGCAGGCAAATGGAGGTGGAAGGAGTCAAACCCTATAACCTTGACTACAGGAAGCTGCTCATTTACAGCTCAGAGCCTTCATTCTCTATACTAACTGTCAGACTAACTCGCTATTCCTGCTTTTTATGTGTTTTAAGTAAAAATAAAAAGGTGGCATTACTTTAATCCTGTTTTTTTTTTCATGATATTATACGTATATCCAGTGCATTCAAATTTCACCATGTTACATTACTAATGACCATCATGCAGGTTCTGCACAGTATGCTCTGACCAGCACATTTTTTTCTTTTCCTTTGAAGATATCTAGAGGAGTGTACAGGTGTACAGTACTTCGTGTGTCACCTTAATACCTCTCTGTACAATGGAAGATTGATTTCTGCTTTCTTCTGAAATCACTTTTCAGCATGCAGCCTAGAATGTTATTGTTTATCACTATAGGCTGCTCAGACTTTTTGCCGTATTTTGTTGCAGGGTTATAATCACTCTTGGGGCATTATCATTGTCTCTCTCTCTCTCTCTCTCTCTCTCTCTTTCTTCTCTGTAGTTATGCTACCTTCATCAGTACTTTGTTTCCGTAGCCCCTTTCAATGAGGTACAAAATTTCATACTTTTAAAAATGCATTCTTAGCCACTATTTATTTGCCCAAACTGCTTGTTTTAACAGATCTCTGTGAAGTAGTACCAGAAACCTATTACAAGGCTTGTGTTATCAACAAGTAGTGTGTAACCTTGAAGTCTGCACTCTCTACTAAACTAAATATAAGTACACATACACTAAACAATCAAGCCCAACCACTAATCCCTGTGGAACCCTATTGGTTACATACTTTTCAGTCAACAGGTGCTACCCCAAGTCATGACCTTCTCTTTCTATTGCTCTTTAGATTTTCCAGGTACCTTATTGTTTTGACCCTCATCATCAGCCTCCTGCCTGGCACATTTCTCAAGAATGCATATGCTAGTTTTGTTTTTCTGCTCGAGCTATGACTCACCTGTAGAACAATAAGAAATCAACTGCCAAAACCCTCATTTTGATATTCATTTGCACTCCAGGCATTTGACAAGCCTGCCTGGGTGCACCTCTTGCATGAAGTTCACACTAAGCAGCCTAAGAATGCCCAATTCCTTCATGTACAAACTTTGAATAACAATACCACTGTTACCATCCTTCAGTCTCCAGGCTCACACTCCAAAATCCAAGGAACAACTAAATTGTCTTCCCAAAAACATGCAAACATTTTTTATCCTTCCTTGTCCCTGTTAATCATCTCTGTTAATCATCTCTGCTTCCTTTCTACTCTACCCAGATTCTCTCACTTCTTTCTACTCTTTTCACACATGCTGCCATGTCATCTTACACTTTTATGTAAAACAGAAACAAGAAAATGATTAAAACTTCTGTCTGATCCTTGGCTTCCTTATAATACTTCACACTGTTTCCCAAAAACCCTTTCTCTAGATGAAGAATTTTGCATTTTCCAGTGCAGTTGTTAATGTATTAGACAGATCACTCTGCTCACTGTTTTTTTTTCCTTCTTTCTGATGACTAAAAATAAGATTGATTAGTAACTTCCTGGTATCTGCTTCAGTAATGACTTTCTCACTGGAAAGGGGCAAGTCCTGATTGTTATTGAATGTTTCCTCCTTTTTTCATCCTCCAGGTTTAATAAACCCATAGTTACACCAGCACCTCAGCCACTGTCATTGTGTTCTATGTGCCTGATAATCTTACCATTTAATTCTGGAAACACTTAAGCCCTCGCACTATTACTACTGGTCTTACATTAGTCATAGTTTGAGGTCTCTAAAAAAATGCTTGTTGGTTGTGAACGTCTCATCATCCTTTGTTTCTACATCTAGCAGCACATATACAGTATCCAACACCAGGGCTGTGCCCCCCCCCTTCCTGTTTCAGTGTTTAACATCTTAACTTTCCTACATCCTCCGTCCGTGATTTATCCACTCTATTACCCTGGGCAATTGTAGTTCACTGTTGCATAACCACAGCTATAGAACTGGAACAGGTTTACCTATCAATGTTTCCACCTCAGGAAATCAAGATAAGTCTGACCATTAAGCTGACGTATCCTTTGAAATATTACTAATGCCTATATTCCAGCATATCAGTATCTGCAGTGACAGACAATAGCTTTCAGACGGGCACACATATTATCCATGCCAATTGTTTTACTATCAGTGGTAACAAGTTGTCCGGTCGAGGTGTCTTGCCTCTCACCTTTTAACTTTTTCATTTTCTCAGCATTAGAAACGATCACATCTCCCTAATCTACATTTCCTCTCTCTGTGTCCACTCCATTTCTAGCATCCCTCTTGACACGCCATCATAAAGAATAAGATCAGATAGTCCTTTAGTACTTTTATCTGTGATATAAGCATCCTAATATGCTACCTTATCAAACTCTACCTGTGATATTTCATGCTTCATGTAACTATTGAAATATGGTGTTATATTAACTCCAAGGCTGCACAGCTCTGGTGCAAATTCATTCATTAAACTGCTGAGTCAGAATCTGTACTTTTGTACATCAGCTGTATGATGAATGAACATTCATGAAATACATTTCTCCAACTGTCTGTATGCTTTCAAATCCACTGCAGGTGGGAGCCAGCAAGCCTTTAAAGTTCCAGAGATTTATTTTCTTTATGGTAATAGCATCAATATGCAGGGCTTGTACATATTTATTTTTACAGAAGACAAAATATAAGCCAAGAAATAAAGAAATGTTCTTCTAATAAACTTTCTAAGAAATTTCACAGTCCCTTTCATTCAGAGTCACTTAGGGGATTAAGCTGTAATTAACAACAATACCACCAGAGCCCTTGATTCTATATCAGGGAAAATGAACAAGTCTGGAAGACATCATCATCAGCTCTCTCTCATAAGATCAAATCAAAGATATCACCATTATTTAGTCCTGTATAGAAAACTTCTGAATATAAAAGTATTAAAAGTAACACAATTAGCCATTACAAACCTCCATACCTCTCAACGTCTTAACTCAAGAAATCTGGACAAAGCCCGACAAAATGGGGAGACAAAGGCCCAAAAATAGGGACACATTTTAAATATTGCTCTTATAAACATAGAACGTTGTTAGAATAACATTATTTGTGTTAGCATGCATTTTCTGAAGGATATGATGTCTGAAACTCAAATATATGTCATTATTTAGTGACTTTAATCCTTACATTATCCCAGTGATTTGTCAAAAAAACACAAATTTTATGAGGAACAGACCAGAAATATGAGGCAAAAATCTGGACATTTTGTGAAAATTTGTGTATGCAAACCTCCCATACCTGTACCACACAGCTTTGCATTACTTTAGAAAAGGGTGAGGGTTGATACAATTGTAATATGCTTCATGTTAATAGGACACAGTCAGTGAAAATATAAATAGTTTAATAGAAAGTCATGAAAGATCATATTCCAATAAGTTTGTAGTATGCACAGTTCGAGTTATTAACTTCTGACATAGTTATGCCCTTGTGTTATTTAGTATATCATAAACCAAACAATTCACTAAATATTGCATGACATGTTGTAAAACATCATATCACTATATCAAAATGGAAAAAGTGTCATTCATACTTTATGTGTACCTTATATTGTCATATGTCTTTGTAAAAATGGGCAAATTGTCTCATTATGATGGGCAAATCTGCCACTGATGCTTTATGTATATCATGAATGATTCTGGAGATAATTGTTCATTGACTAGATTGGTTAACTCTATCCATCAACATCAGAAGCCGTGTTAACAAAGTTAGTGAATTTCATAACTGGATCACCCTATACTCCCCAGATATCATTACTCTCACTGAAACCTGGCTTAAGCCATGCATCCCTGACAAAGACTTTCTACCCCAGGTTATAACATCCTACATCTGGACCGTGCCAACAAAAAGGGTGGGGGCATTGCCATCATGTTCTCTAACCACCTACAGTAACTGTTACCCCACTAGACAGTACCACCCCATACAGTCCTCAGTAGAATTACTTCTTGTCACCTGCAACATCAATAAACACAGCTCCTTCACAATTGCTGCCGTCTACATATCACCAGGGGATAACATTCCCATATTAGTGAATACTCTCTTCTGGCATTCCCAAGACTTGCCTCATGAGACTACTATCTTGGGAGATGTAAACATCAACTGTCTATCCTTTTCCACTGACAACCCTAGCACACACATTAATCTGTATGGTTTCTCCCAGCTAATCTCCACTACTACTTACACTAGCAAACCCACTAACTCCTTCTCCATTCTAGACTGGATATTTGTCTCAAATCCACATAAATATCACTCCCCAGAAACTCTCCCTGACTCTCTCAGTAATCATTGTCCTGTCAAGGTTCTCAGATACCCCCCCTTCTAAAACTCCTTCATAGGTACATAGATTGTCATTAACTCACCAGTTTTCAACCTGACATCTTCAACAATCATCTCTCAGCTATCAACTGGTCCTTCCTCTGTCATCTACCTGTCGATGATGCTGTTCTTAAATTTAATTCTATATTTCTTAACATTCTAGAAAGCCGCGGTGGTGCAGCGGTAGCGTTGTTGCCTCACAGCAAGAGGTTCTCCTGTTCGATTCTCATCTGGAGTGCTTTCTGTGTGGAGTCTGCATGTCCTCCCCGCGATTGAGTGGCGGTCAAAAGACATGCGTGAATGGGCATGCCTTCGCTGAAGGCTGGGCGTTGGGCTGGCAACTCGGCACCATAAAAAAAAATCTGCTGCCAATCATTAGCGGACCGGAGTTCTGCTGCGGCAACCCCTAACCGGGAAAAGCCAAAAAGACCATTTCTTAACATTCTCAACTTCCTCGTCCCCCTTTGCACAGTTAGAGTCAAATCCTACATATCTCCCTGGCTTACTCAAACCACTCACACTCTAATACTCAGAAGAGATAAAGCTTGGAAAATTTGGCTCAGAACTAAAATTCCCATCCAGCTCCTACTCTATAAAGAACTCCGCAACCTAAGAAAGAAACACATCAATAACAACAAAAACTTCTACAACTCTCATCTATCCTCTCTTTCTCATCAAATCCCAAGAAATTCTGGAACTCCATCAACCAAATTCTGCACCTAGGCAACCCTTCATCCCCTAATCCTACTCCAAACACCCCTCAAGAAACTGGAAATAATTTCAATACCTCCTTTATTGAAACCATCAGTAAACTATGTCTTCAATCTAACTCCAGTACTAATGTAACCATCTCCCCAGACCCACCAACTTCACCCAGTCCCTTGTCTGCCTTCTCATTGAAAACTATATTTACAAATTACATAAAATCCCTACTTAGTAAGCTAAAGCCCTGCTCTCCTTCCGTGGACAATGTCCCTCCACTCTTTCTCCATAAGGCTGCAAACCCACTTGCACTTCCCATCTCTGTTCTCATCAATTGCTCTCTCACAGAAGCTAAAGTCCCCTCAATCTGGCAAAAAAATTGACACCATACCTATTCATAATGGTGGCAACTCTTCTGAGTTTGCCAGCTTTAGACCCATCTCTTTTCTTCCACCTCTCTTCAAAATCTTAGAGAAATGTGTCCATAAGCAAATCCTACACCTCCTCCTACAAGGAACCCTACTCAACCCCACACAACATGGCTTTCATCCAAAACACTGTACCTCCACTGCTCTCATATCTTTCATTAACCTATATCCCAAGCTCAGGACAATAAAAACTTGTTTCCACCCTATTCCTTGACCTTTCCAAAGCCTTGGACACTGTATCCCACTCTCTCCTTTTGTCCAAACTCTCTCAATTCAGTCTGTCTCCTGCAAGCATTTCCTGGTTTTTAAGCTACCTTGCAGATTGGCAACAGTCTGTCAGATGGCTCTCTACATCACCTCTTACCTATCACAATGGGAGTACCACAAGGGTCTATCCTAGGCCCTCTTCTGTTTAACATTTTTACCAATCAATTGTTTACTTCGTGTCCTCAATCAACTCTTGTTCAATACGCTGACAGTTCCACAGTCATTACCATAGCTGACTCCCACTCTGTCCTAAACACTCTCATGCAAAAATCCTGCCTATCAATTGAAAACTGGCTCACCCAGAAACAGCTGATTGTTAACCCCCCAAAAACTAAACTCTTGCTTTTCACCCCCAAAACTTTGAACCATCTCAAATCTTCCTTTTCTCCTCTCTAAACAATACACCTATATCAATAGAGCCTCACACCAAGCGTCTGGGGGTTATTATTAATGATCAACTTAAATTTGATCCACACTTTGCCTGTAACATTAAAAAAAAAAACACCAAAAACTTGATCTTCTGTATCACAATAAGAAATTTCTGACCATTAACTCCAAAATTTCACTATTCCATGCTTACCTACTTCCTACCCTCTTCTATGGTTCTCAAATCCTCACAAACCTACAGTCTGCCCTCGTGACTAAACCAGAATCCACTTACAGCAAAATTGCTCGATTCACAGCAGGTCATTCCTACCAGTCTCACTACTGCCTTGCCCTCAAAACACTAAACTGGTTAGATTTCTCCACCAAATTCTCCTTTCTCAACTCTGGCTCATACACACTTTCCTGTATTAGTCCTCTTTTTGCCCTGGCCTTACTAGTCTCCTACTATACCCCCCCCCCCACAGATATCTTCATAGTTCTGAACAAAGCCTCCTTAGTATCTACAAACCTAAAAGCAAAATAGGGCAAAACTTGTAGAACTGCTCTCCAGCCCACTCCTGGAATAAACTGCCTCTACACATCAGAAATATCACTCACCCACAGAGTTTCAAGACTGCTCTCAAAAACCTCCTATATAGTACCTGGCTCTGTCACTGTACCCACCCCCATGATAGGCTCCTATTCCCCCTCAGTTCCCTCATCTAACCTAGTCTTCTTCCCCTCATTTCCACCAATAACCCTGAATTTTCCAGCAATTACTCCTACTACACAAACCACAACTTCATCTTCCACTCTCTCATCTCAACTAACAACGTATTCCTCCCTTCCCAGCTCCATACAACATTTTCTCTTTCTGGAGCTCCATCTACAACTAATACAGTTAGGTGCAAATATTTTGATACTGTACCACTCAAATCGTCATGATATATGCTTATATAAGAATACTGACGTACAAATGACTACACCCTGATTACCTTCTGATTGTCAGATCCTTGTGTCTGCTGCTATACCAAAGTACCTTGGTATATGACTGCAAATAACTTCTGATGCACAGATGTTTTCCATTTAGGACTTGTTTATACCACTTATGTCCTTACTTTTATTACTGCACTACTCAAATGATTAGTGTGTATGTTTTTTTTTTACTGTACTAAATGTGAAGCTTTTCCTCCTCTGACCTTCGCTGAACAAGGGCTGTTGCTCAGTTGGACGAACCCAGTCAACAAATGTCAAATAAATAAATAAATAGTCTGTAAGGGTATTTATGACAATATGTCATTTCTAATATAATTTTAATGTTTCAAGAAGTTTCCAAAAAACAAGTGGCTTCCAAGAAAATGCAAGCCATTGCATAAACTGTTCACCATAACAGTTAAAATTCACATTGGTATTTCCTGTGTCATGTAGAGTTTTTTTGCCCTTTTCCCCTTTATCCACTACATCTGTTGAACCTGACCAATGGCTTCACTACCTTTGTTCAGTCGTCCCATTTCTTCCATAAGAAATGAGAGCTAGGCATCTACACAAAGTGAGAGACCTCTAACCCATCCATTCTCTCTTTGACAAAAGTTTGGTGGTACAGAGTGAAACAGCTGTCAGGATAAACAGACTGGTCTACCATCTTCTTGGAGGTTCAAAGTGAAGAGGTGACTACTTTCAGCTCTTCTACATGCTGTCTGCTGTAGAAAGCATGACTACACACAAACTTCCCCAGCCATTTCCTCACATGGGGCAGTATGTACTTAGCATGTCTGTGCTTCATCTGTGCAACACCAAGTGCCCCCTCTAGGTGTTATACAATTGGTGAGCCAGAGCCACCTACCTTCCCCTAGGAAGCATGAACCGGCAGCAGCCACTCCCTTCTCCTAGGGTGCATGAGCCAGTTGCAGCCACTGCCTCCCACTAAGATGTATGAGCCGGCAGCAGCCACCTCTCTCCTCCAGGATGAATGAGCCTGCAGCACCCACTTCCCTCCTCTAGAGTGCATGAGCTGGCAATAGTCATTCCCTCTCCTATGATGCATGAGCTGTCAACAGCTACTCCCAACCCCTAGGGTGCATGAACTAGCAGAAGCCACCTCCATCTTGTAGAATGCATGAGTTTGCAGCAGCCACCTCCCTCCCCCTAGGATGCATGAGCCGGCAGTACCCACTCCCTCCTCCTAGGATGCTTGAGCTGGCAGTAGCCACCTCCTTCCCCCTAGGATCCATGAGCCGGCAGCAGTCACCCCTTCCTATCTTCCTTCCCAATCAACATATCCAGAGTTTGCACCACTTACAAACCTTAACTGGATCATCATACAGAGTTAAATTTTTCAACACTTGGTACTGACAACTTAATATAAACATAGATCTAGTAATCTCTGATGTAGTTGATATTCTTTCTTTCTTTTTTTTTTTTACTAGCATTTAAACTTCAGGACTAACTACCTTTTTGTGAAGTTATTATGCCTTTATTTTGAAAGGTTCAAGATATACCATTGCCAATATACAGGAGGCAAAAGTACAGTATGCCTTCTTACAACTGCTGTAGTGTAAAAATAGTAAAATGACTGAAATTACAGAACATACATCATCTTTACAGTGAATGCATCTTACACATTGCATGCTATTAGTTGTTCCTAGAAGAAGAGATTCCGATGGCAGACAATGATCACCTGGCCTATCCTGAATGCCCATTTTCACGACTTCCTAGTTCAACATTTTGCCTAACATATTACTTCATTTTACTTCCATCCTCTCAAAAATTCCTAATGTCTCTCTCATGAATAATTGAATTCTGTTACTACCACCACTTTTGGAAGGTTCCCCTATGAGACTGTGAATCATAGCTACAGGAATCATACTGCTGTGAACACAGCTCCAAATAACATACTGCTGTGAACACAGCTCCAAATAACATACTGCTGTGAACACAGCTCCAAATAACATACTGCTGTCTACACGTAGTGGAATGGGTACTTTGTTTTGAACATTGTAGCATTTCAGTTTTTTTTTACATTTCAGCATTGTACATTCAGTATTAGAACTTTTCAGTAAGCTGGCAAAGACCCTCTTTCTGTCTCTCTCTCCTCCCCACATACACATATAAATGAGTTTATGACACTACATTGAAAACTCAGACTTCGAATAGCATGAGATCAAATGCAACACATCGATCACCTGCTGATTGAAAAACAACAAAAATAGTTTAACCAAATTTTTTCCAGGGACAAGCTCTTCTGCAACCCCCACACCCCAAGATAATTATATATACCAACTCTAAGACTGGAATACAGTGGGGGAAGGGTCAATTCCCTCATTCCCAGTATACTGCAATCATGCTCTAAAAAAGCTTGTGCATGCGATCATCTGATTTTTGATTAGCTGTACTGGCTTTATCTTAGTACAATAAGTTGACTTCTCAATGGGCTGAATGTAATCCATATATGCTGCTAACATCAATAACTAAGTGTTAACGGAAATTTCAATATGTAACTACACGTGCTAAGTAATAACCTCTCCACATGCAAAAGAAAAAAAAAACACCATTTTTTGCAGGGGGGAAGTCCCCCAACACCCACACACCTCCTGCTAACTTATTATTCTAACTCCAAGATAGCACAACACCAGGGATTATGGGATCTTGCATACCTGTTGACCTTTTGTTTCGTCAACCAAATTATGGTTCATAGAGCACTGTACTTCTTGAGTATTAGAATTAGTCTGAATTCTTGTAGAGTATTTTAATTGCTACTTGTAGCATTTTGTACATCTTTTTATCCACTCTTTCCATATATAATTTCTATTCTTAGTAAATGTTATTAAATCAGCTGAAATTCAAGTTACGTGGCTACCTTTAGCTCTTATATATATATATATATATATATATATATATATATAGAGAGAGAGAGAGAGAGAGAGAGAGAGGGAGGGAGAGATGGTTCACAGACTCTTGATAACAATGATGATAATCTAGATTTGGGGCAAACAGATAACATATGTGTGTGTTTATGTTTTTCCTTTTGTGTGTCTACAATTATAGGAATGCACAAAGGCATCATATTATGTTGTTCATCCAGATGTGCAAGTGTTTGAAGAGCATATTAAGTACTATAGTTTATTTTGCCCAAACACATCAGTTTTCAGCTTTGACTGGCTTGTACATTAATAACACTAAGGTTGCTTGGCCCACACCCCCAAGGACTCATCCTGTCCTACTTAGATATTTTATTTTCAGAGTCAGGTCTGTTATATCATGACTTATTATAAACTGATAAAACTCCTGTTTGGCTTACCTTTTTTTTTAGTGGTTTCTGCATTGCATCAGTCTAGTTTTGCAGGGCTCTCACATAAGAAGCAAAAATAGCATATTCCACTAGGACACTGATGAGCACCAGTCACAGATGTACCTCTCAACTTGTTTGTTCAAGAATTCTGGACAACACCAAAAGTAATGTGAAGAATAATAGTCTAAAGTCTGAGATATCTTTTAATGGTTACTCTGATTTACTTAAAAAGCTAATAGAACAAACAAATTTGCATCAATATGCATTTTCAGAACAATAAGAAATGTGAAGTTCTGATGTTTGGCATTATTAACTGACTGTAATCCTTAGTGATTTACCAGAAAATCAAAACTTATATGAGGGACAGAGCAACAATAGGAGACAAAATCAGGGATGCCCTGCAAAATTAGACCCAAATGAAAGGTATGGCCTTAGATCGTGAAGAGTTGCAAGTAAGCATCCTTGAAGTGGGTGCTACACAAAGGTTACTTTTCCCTGTTTACGTTTTGTATGTGATGGATGTTAATTTATATATCATCCCCACATATCTGTTATAATGGATTCTACACTGTCTTCATTATAAACATGTGTTTTTTATCACACAACACACATCATCTTGGCCTTGGCTGTACACTGATAACTGGAACTGCATACAGTGACTCTACAAATGCAGCAGTACCTTCACATGGGGAGACCAAGTTGCCCATAATTCTGTTGCTCTGTATATTCCACTGCCAAATGCAAATCACCAGTACCCAGCCAGTATAGCCACTAAACAAACCAACCACCAAGAAGAACTAGTTGCCACTGCAGGGCAAACAAAATACTACTTTGGAATCTTGAATTTTTGAATGGGAAGATGCAAACTTTGACAAGGGTTTTCAAGTACCACCTTGATCATTTTGAGAGGTGTACACTATTAAATGGTTGAAAGGGGTGACAAGTACCTTTAACGTGTAATACAAAACTTTAAAAAAAGCTGTCTCTCTCTAAAGGTGTGTATGGCCTGGTGTCTTATTGTCCCCAGGATCACTTACCTGGTGTTGTTTCCTATGTTCCTAAGTGTTGTATTGCACAACAGAGGATGAAAACTCAGCATGCAAAATGGTTGTATAACAAGACATTTCATGTAGACAAACATCATGTAAGGTGATATGCATGATAAGGATAGATGAATGTTAACCTTGCTTTGGGGGTGTCATAAATGCAAACATGTGCCTTCCCAAATCTTAAGTAAATAATAAATTATGTATGCCATGTATTGCTATATAATACAGAGAAACTCAGTTTTTAGTTTTATAATATTCCATGAATGGCTATCAGTAGCACTGAATCTGGAGAATGAACAAGTGTGAACAATATCTCAATACAGAGGTGATACACTGTGATAAAATAACATCAAATTAAAAAAAAAATCTGTAAAAACTTTGTTGAACCAAAAGGACTCTTTGGAGGTTTTTGAATAAAGTTAATATTAACAGATTTATATATATATATATTTCTACCCTAAATGTAGTATTGCTTTCTAATGCAGTTTTCTACAAATACTGACAGGTGCAAAGTTAATATGATTTACACATGATTGTGAAGCCTAAGTAGATAAATGTCACCAGCCATGCGTGAACCCAGCTTTAAATATACTTGTGACATGTTGCTATTACACAATCAACATATGCACACACACACACACACACACACACACCAGCCTTCAATGCAACACATTAGTGTTTGACACTCTAATGCATGATTACCATGACTGGTTTTACAAGTTCAAGACTGAGGTATTACAGAGATTTCTCCTTGTTCCAAAGTACAGTGATCTCAGAGTTAGCACATGTAAGTAACAGTGAGTGGAGATGCAAGGGTTAAAGGCTCCTGCAGAAATGTTTTCTCTGTGATTGATGATTCTTCACATTTTGAAAGTGCCCTTTAGTGATTACACTTATGAGTGACAATCGCAAATGATTTAACATTAGTCATGAACACACACACACACACACACACACACACACACACACACACACACACACACACTGAACTCTGAAAGAAATGAGTTCATTTTTTTCCCTTTTACTTTTCGTCTGTATTGACATTACATTACTTTTGCCTGGTGGCAGAAAGCTAATAATCTTATCTAATTTACCTTTAAGTGCATTTACAACTATATTTCTCCATCCCTGTCTTCCAGCTCACAGTGACGTCCTGTTTTATACCCTTTTGAATGCCTTTATGGATCCTTCTCCAGCACCTGTTCAAGTTGTTCATTCCATGTGTCCACAATTTTCTCCATGAAAAAACTGAGTGATCTGTCCTCTCCTCTGTCTTCTCTCCTTGCTGTTCAGGATGGCCTCTTCCCATCTTCCTGACATGATCTTGTGCATACATATTATAGGTTCATAGGATCATAGGTGTGTACTAGTCTAATGGGCCTGGAGCCTTTACAAGCTTAGCCCCTAGGATTGCCCTGGCATTGTGCCACCCAACCTTAGTTCCTAGTGCCTCTGTCAAGTAGAGCCACTAGAGTGATCCCTGGGGTGAATTTTCTATTTCCCATCCACTCATCAAGATTGCTCTTGAAGAGGGCCAGTGAGGTGCTCTGCTTGACATGTATGGGAAGTCTATTCCATAACATGGGCAGTCTCTGGGTTATGAACCTGTCCATCCAGCATGTTCTGTTGATTGTGGTAATGAGGTTGAGGTCTTTGGAGAGTGTGGTGTGGAGGGATTGGGATTTCTTTAGATGTAGCATTTCTAACAGAGCTGGGGCAGACATGGCTTTGTAAGTCAAGCAGAGATTGCCTCTAAGTAGGCGATATGAGGCAGAATAGTTGGAGTTTTCTGAGTCTGTCCATATATGACGTGTTAAAGGTCTAGGATCCCCTTTGTGGGGTACTTTTGCAGCCTCTCCAGTTGTTGCAGGTGTCATGTGAGGTACATGCCAAATGGGGCATTGTACTCAGTGATTGGCCTAATGAGGGAAGAGCAGAGGGAGACAATAACCTCTTTCTTCTTGGATGCAAAACCCTTAGTAATGAGATGTGCCACATAGAAGGACTTTCTGACCAAAGTGGCAACATGGTGATCAAAAGAGAGGTTGCTGTCAACCTGTGTTCCCAGATCTCTTATAATGCCTTCTGTGTTCAGTGGACTACCATCAATGTGGTAATTCAAGGGAACTGTTTTTTTCTCAAAGGGGATGAAGACATATTTTTTGGTATTGAGCTTAAGGCCATAGTTCTGACACCAGTCGTTGGTCTCATTGAGGCCTTTATGTAGGATGTCAACATCACTTGGGGAGTTAATAGATCCCAACTTGCAATCATCTGTGAACTTTGTCAGCCAGAGTCCCTCTGTGTTGGCCTGGGCTTCAGCGAAGTAGATACCAAACAGGAGAGGACCCAGGACCAAACCCTGTGCGACTCCACTCATGACTTGGTCGGCATTCTGACTTGGAGTCAGCTACTTTCACACCTTGGGTTCTATGTGTGAACCAGTTTGCAACCTACCTAGTGATATAGGGGTTTATGCCTAGCTTAGTATGTTTTTCTATGATTCCTGAGTGGGGAATGGTATCAAAGGCCTTGGCCAGATCAAGGTAGGCTGTATGAACCACCTTACCTTCATCCACAGCTCTGGCGACCGACTCAGAGAAGTCGACCAAGTTGAGCAGGCATGATCTACCCATCACAAAACCAAACTGTGTAGGATCCAGAGTTTGGAGATTCCCTATATCCTTGTTTATTAGGTCCATGATGATGTGTTCCATAGCTTTGCATATCAGACTCGTCAGGCTAATGGGGCAATAGTTCCTGGGGTGTGTATTCGCTCCTCCTTTGTGGAGAGGGATGACTGTAGCAGTGCGCCATTTGGTAGGGACAAAGCCTGAGGTGAGGCTGTGATTGAACAGGGCACACAGGTGAGGTGCCAGTTCACTCTGTAGTTCATGTAGAACACAGCCAGGGGTACTGTCAGGTCCCAAAGAAGCTGTATTCTTGCCTTGCACAGTGCTGTTTTAACCTGTGCAGCAGAAATACTGGATGCCTGACAATCTACTGGCATTGTCATTGGTCCTTTGGGGGGAGAGAGGGGTAAAGTTAGCACTGAATCTGTCCGCCAGTTATTTGCAATATCTGTTGCCTCGGTATAGGAGGTACCATTGTGCAGTAGCTCAGAGCAAATCTGGGTTTTGCCATGGAGATTCTTTACATAATTATAGAAGGCCTTGTGGTTGTCTTTACTATCTGCTGCAATTCTGTTTTCATAGCTAGCTTTAGAGGATTTGATGAGGGATCTCAACCTTTTGTTGAAGCTGATAAGGGAGTTTTTTCCAGTCTTGGGACATCACCTTATTCCGCATCAGTTTCCTCCTTCTGTTGTAGAGTTTGTTTATGGCAGGGGACCACCAGATTGGCTTCCTTTTTTTCTTGAGGAGAGCATCTTAGTTCTATTGGTTGTGGCAAGATACATACATTTGTGTACGTATTCGTACAGTGCATTGGTGTATGATTTGGCAATCATGCAACTATTCTCCATTTGCATGGGTGCCGTGAAGTTAGCCACCTCTGTTTTTAGGAGCCCAAAGTTAGCTTTGGAGAAGTTTTTCATGGTGGTTACCTTTACTGGGGGGGTGGGTGGGATGTGGATTTCCAAGGTGATTAACTCGTGATCGGATCTAACCAGGGAGGTGTTGACTATTGGTGTAGAGCTATGGTCACCCATGTTAGTAATGACCAGGTCAAGGATGTTGCTACCTCTAGTGGGGGTGAGAACGAGATGGTCCAGGGCATTGGAATTAATGAATTCCAAAAAGCGTTGGGCAAGTGTATTGGTACATGAGTAGTTTTTCCAGTTAATGTAGGGGTAGTTGAAGTCGCCCAGTATGAGAGTGTTACGTTGGGCCCTAATATTCTCCAGGGTGCTTAGGAATGTGGAGTGTGAATCTTGGGACATGGCTGGGGACCTATAGCAGGCTACAACCTGAATCGCTGTCTTACCCAATGTTAGCTGCACCTGAAGAATCTCAGATGCATTATGTTGGGCTACCAGTCTGGAGGTGTGCGCATCCTTTATGAATATGGAAACACCACTGCCTTTGGAGCTTCGGTCCACGTTCTGGGGCCAAAAGGTGTGGAATGAGTTGTAACCGCCTGCTTGTTCCCATCTTTTCTGGTCACTAGTGAGAGCATCTCCAGCTTCTCTGGTTTCTGACTGTACCATTTCCACTCTAGTCTGCACACATTTCTTTGCACTCCTTCCAAAAGTCTGATGTCCTTTTCCTTATATGGCATCAAGAACTTCATGTAGCACTCAAGGTGTAGTTGGACAATGGCCCTGTAGAGTGGAAGCATTGCTTCTTTGATTCTAGAATTCATTCTCCAGGATACATTCCAGCATTCTGTTTGCTGCTGCCATAACTTTCCAACTCTGCTTCTCATGTATGACTAGTGTGTCATTATCCCTTTCCTCTTCTGTTTTCATCAGTTCTGCACTTTTTACATAACACATCCCATCACGTTTGTCATTGCCCAGTTGTGGTACTTTGTAGTTTTCCTGTACTGAAGTTCATCTGTCAGCTCTCTTCCAACTTAGACTTTTCACATCATTCCTGTGACTGTCCCCATCCCCCATTCCAACACCTATCTTAGTATTATCAGTAAGGACACTGATTCTGAAACAAATATATTGAAGAGGATAATTGCCAGGAATGACCAGTGCAGAACTTCACTAGGCACCTTCCTTATTCCTGACATCTCTCTTACCAGAACCTTCTTTATTCTACACTTCAGCCATATAGCAATCCAGTTTGTTAGCTTTAGTCTAACCCCACTCCTGTTAGTTTTCCTAATACCTGCCTGTTCAGGACTGATTGACGTCTAATGTTATTCCACTGTCTAGTTATTCCGTGACTATTCAAACAAACAGAAAAAGGCTGTCTCAGTAACAAAGTAAATTGTTTAGAGCATTTTATTGAAAAATAAATAGGTAAATAAAAAGTATTAATATAAAACAAATGGATATCATTGTTTGTGTTCCTTGAGTGAATGCTCTAGAGTATTACTAGGTCAGAATTTTCTTTCTATTTTTTGGTCTTTCAGGCAGATTTGATTCACTTTTATATGTTTAGGTGTACTCCTGCTGTCTTTCATAACCCAGTTACAAACTCTGGTCAGATTTTTTTTTTTTACATCTTCTTCTGACCATTAACCTCTCTTAGTTTTTGTCCAGGATATTGTGTTCTTCAAGGGAAGCACTCAGGACTCTGAGATTTTTTTTATCACAGCAGTTAGTTAAACAAGTCTGTATCTCCCCAATTATTTTTCTGCTTTCTCTTTGTACAAGAATGCTACACTTGCTATCTTCCAGGTTCTTCTACACTGACTACAGATCTAGTGAAGATCTCTATTAGGGAGTCTGCAAGCAACCTAGCCAGATTTCTGAGCACCCCGAGAGGTGCCTATGCAGTATCCTCCCTATGGACAATCAGTTCTATCTTCATCACCAGAGCCCCACCATGTGTCTGCTGATCCTCCATTTTGTCCTACCTCCTCCAACCACGACATCCTTCTTTTTCTTTCATTTGTGAAGATGGAAATAAATAATTTATTCAATGCTCTGCTTTTTCTTCCCTATCTTCTCTTATTTCATCTTTTTCCAAGAAGCAAAGGGAAGACCACCGGCTCAGCTTTCAACAACAGTACAACACCAAATGTTCCTTCTTATGGGAGCAGCAATCGCTGAGTATACTCTTTCACAAGCCTTTTGTCAGCAAAAACAGATAAACCAGCACGTAAACGTTTAAGACTGGAACAAGACTTCTTTATTCACACAACAGTAAACCCAAGCGCTTTCGCCTGAGAGTCTCAGGCTTTTTCAAGGTCAAGCGATTGCTGCTCCCATAAGAAGGAACATTTAGTGTTGTACTGTTGTTGAAAGCTGAGCCGGTGGTCTTCCCTTTGCTTCTTAGTTTTGGTGCTGTGTTTCTTTTTTACTGGTTTCCATGGCGGAGGACCTTGAAAAAGCCTGAGACTCTCAGGCAAAAGCGCTTGGGTTTACTGTTGTGTGAATAAAGAAGTCTTGTTCCAGTCTTAAACGTTTACGTGCTGGTTTATCTGTTTTTGCTGACAAAAGGCTTGTGAAGGAGTATACTCAGCGATTGCTGCTCCCATAAGAAGGAACATTTGGTGTTGTACTGTTGTTGAAAGCTGAGCCGGTGGTCTTCCCTTTGCTTCTTAGTTTTGGTGCTGTGTTTCATCTTTTTCCAACCTAGCCAGGTCCATTTCTGCCTTCACTCTTTCAGCTATGCACCAGAAAAAAAATATTTTCTCCCTTCTGCTATCTTGATTTCAGTTTGTACCTTTGCTGGTCTCATCTCCTTTATTGGTCATCTCCATGCCCTCTTGTAGTTTACCTCCTGAAGCTATCTCATTCCCTCCACATCATGATTACCCTATCCTTTGCTCTCTTTGGTGACATTTCATTCCTAGAGATCACACTGGCCCTTTCCTGTTTTGCCTTCTCCTCAAACCCTTGCCCCTATCCCTGAATAATCACTGATCCACTTCTATATATTTACTTCCTATGTTTGCCCCGAACTCCTTTACTCACATTACACTTTCCCTCCTCCTTATGGTTTAAAACCTCAGACAATATCTGCTCCTTTTCTGCTTTGTAGTTCAGAATCACCTAGTCTAATCCACGAAGATTGAAATTCTCATGAGTATAACAATGCTCCTTGTACCACAGTTTTATTTTGACTCATCTCCAGGTCTGCCATAGTGATCCTCCGCAATTCTTATGTTCCCCTCCCTTAAGTACCCCACAATATGTAACCTGCATCCTGACCATGTGTCTTACTTTGACCCTTTTGTGTGCATCAGAACAATAGTTGCTTTAATCCTTACATTATTTTCTCTTGTTCATTGTTGTATGTATATAGTTCTGACATCCACAATACATTTTGTAAACTCATTGTCACTACAAACAAAATTGAATCTTATACAAAATCCCATAAGAGATTCAATAAATACAGCTATATTTAAAGGTACACCTAAAGAAGGAGATGTAACATTACTTATTTTGTTAATTGTTATTTTGATCATAAGATTCTTATGTTTTAAAAATGCCAAATGACATCTCTAAAAGGAATTTCTTTAAACATTAATGGATTGAATAATCCGTGTAAAAGGGCAAGCCTAATAAGATACATTAATTTACATAAGGCCAACTTAGTCTTCCTCCAAGAAACTCATCTCTTGAAAAAAGATATTGATAAACTAGCCACAAACAAATATACAGTATTGGTTAGTTCAGAGCACACTCAGAAAAAAAGAGGAGTGGCTATTTTATGGAATAAAAGTATGCCCATTCCTAAAACTATTAAGTCTTATCAGGATGATAAAGGAATGTTTTGTATGGTTACAATACAAATTAATGGGAAGACTTATACATTAATTAATGTATATTGGATACCTGGAATTGGTATTAATACAGTGAAGCACCATCTTGATAAGATCATATCATTCTCTATAGAAGATATTATTTTAGCTGGTGACTTCAATTGTATACTACATGAAAGTGACACTACCACTATATGAAAAAGGAAAATTACATCTAATGCAAAACATTTAAATGATTTTGCTAATTCTTATCATTTAAATTATATTAATAATCAGATAGATTCAAAATCATTACCATACACCTTTTTTTCTAACAGATACAAAACTTATTCAAAAATAGATAGGGTCTTTATTTCTAACCAGATGGTAACAGATTTAATTAATTCCAAAATCATTTCATGTCCTATATCTGATCATAATTCAATTGTTTTTGAGTTCATGATAAAAAATACTCACAATGTTCAGATCAAAAGGATACCAGCATACTTAACTCAACTAAAAGACTATAAAGAATATATACTTTCAGAAGTACAACATTTTCTAGACATAAATAATACTCCTGAAGTATCCATTGTCTATGTTTGGGATGCCTTAAAATCATATCTATATGGACAAAGTATCAGATGGTATAATAATAAAAGGAAATCTTGGGATAAGGAATTGTTAGATATTCAAAGTAAATTAGACTCTTATAAACATAATAATAAAGAAAATATTATGGATAAGAAAGTCATTGAAGAAATAAACTAACTAAATGAGAAATACAAAGAAATTTTAACTCATAAAGTTAAAATAACTCTAGAGAAATACAAGTTTTTGTCTTACTCAATAAGCCCCAAATACTTACATAGACTTAAAAATAAAACAAAAAGGTTGAATAAACAAAATCATATCAAAGAAATATTTTCTCTAAGGAAAAAGAAGAATGTTTCTAGTCTACCAGAAATACTAGATGAATTTAGAAATCACTTTCACAAAATTAACCATAATAACATTAACATGGAACCTAAAGATAAAATAAAGGAGTTTATAACCACAAACATGAACAAAAAGCTTAATAAACAACAGATTAAACTATTGGACAAAAGTATTTCATATACAGAGGTTGTTACACAAATAAACAAGCTTAAATCAAACAAAGCACCGGGTAATGATGGTATTATACCAGAGATATATAAAATCCTTTCTAAAAGTACATATTCATTAATACATAAGGTTTTTATTTTGGCCCAAAATGAGCTAATAACCCCCCCCATCTTGGCAATATACATTTATTTCGCCAATTTTAAAACCTAATAAAGATCCAACTAGATGTACTTCATATCGACCCATCTCATTACTTAACGTTGATTATAAAATGTTTATGAGTATTTTTGCTGATAGATTGAAGACAATCATCCCTGGCATTATAGATATAGATCAGACAGGCTTCATTGTAAATAGAAATACTTTTGATAATATAAGGAGAACTCTAACATTAATTGATTTTGCAAATAGGAAAAGAAAGATTTAACACTTATTAGTCTTGATATAAGTTCAGCATTTGATTCAGTAAGTTGGGACTATCTGTTTACCTTACTGAAGTGCACAAACTTCTCAGATGCATTTGTAAATCTAATTGAGCATTTATACAAAGGAACATTGGCTTATATTAAGGTAGGAACATATGTCTCGCAATAAATACCAATTTTTAAAGGTACAAAACAAGGGTGTCCACTCTCTCCACTATTATTCACTTTAATAATGGAGCCTTGGGCTAATTTGATCAGAAACTGTACTGACATAGAGGGTTTTGAAATAGAGGAAAATACAACATCTAAAATTCAACTTTTTGCAGATGATGTTCTAATTACATCAGCAGGATCTAATTCTTCTATGCAGTCTCTATTTGATAAAATGATGAATTTTAAAAGTATTTCTGGTTTAATATTCAATGAAGAAAAAACTAAAATACTACCTATATATACACGAAAAAATATTCTCATTAGTGATTTTACTAAATATGTACCCAATTCAGGTCAGATAACTTATTTAGGTATAATATTATCTAAAGATATTAAATCTATTATATATAATAATTATAATACCTGTTTTCTTAATATACAAAATCTTTTTAATACCTGGAATAATATGTTTTTACTATGGAAGAGAGACTTACAATTATTAAAATGATAATATTCCCCAAGATTTTATATTTAATACAATCAATAATACTTCCACCTACAAAAATAATTATCAAAAAACTGAATACACTAATGTTAAATTTCCTATGGGCACCTAATAGACCTAGGATTGCATTAAAGAAACATACTAATAGCTGGTCTCAAGGGGTATTTCTTTTCCAGACTTTAATTTATATACTATCTCTTCTATTGTAAAAGTTATTACTTTATTAATAGATCAGTCATATGTTGCAAAATGGAAAGATTACTGGGAGCTAATTAGTATGCACTTCATGAAAATCTCCTTAACACATAAAAATATGATTGTAAATAATTCCATGTTATGGTTACTAAAGGAATTTTGTACTTCACCTATTACACCTAAACATATAGTTAGTTACCCATTAAACATTATTATTAGCTATCGTAACTTTATATTCATGCATCCTAAATATAGGGAATGGAATTTTATTATATTCCCTATAATGTATACTTGGGGTATGCTTTTGTCATCTACTTCTGAAGGAACCCATTTAGCTATAGATAATGATCTAAAGTACTGGTATCAGTTGATATCTGATAATAAAGTTAAAAATCTAGATTTCTTAAAACAAGAATTTGATCTAAGAGAAACTTGCTGGTTAGAGGTTCAGACCTTTAGACAACATCTCATTGATAAAATAGATCTAATGTCTATAATAATTAAAGAATCTATTCCAACACTGATTGATTACTTGATATTAAATTTACAACATAAAGTTTCCGATAAAGGAAAGCTTTCATACATACATAAAATTATCAGACAAGAAACTTTTTACAGTGTAGATACCTACTGGAATTATTTCACTTCCATTAATGGGGACCCACCAAATCAACAAGATAAACAATATATATTGGAATCTGCCTACAAAACTACATCTTCCATTGTCTGGAGACTTTTTATATGGAAATTTTTACATAGATCTTTTTATACACCTTTGATGATGAATAAAATAAATAATAAAGATAATCTATGTAAAAGATGTAATGTAGAAATTAATGCTGACTGGGCTCATATGTTTTATGACTGTATAAAATTGAAAGAATATTGGAAGTCAATTAATGAATTTTTGCAGGCTCTTTTTACAGATAATTTCATTATTTCTAAATCTCTTATATTATTCAACACACCTGTACCTCAAAGTGTTAAAAGATTAAGCTTCCCTTGTTATGGTCTATTCTAGCAGTGGCTAGGAAAATAATAACCAGAAATTGGATTTCAGATACACCTCCTTCGTTCAATGAATTTAAAAATGTTATGAATATAGTGTGCCATATGGAAATAAACACAATAAGGTCAAGAACAACTAGGAAAACATCTTGTTATATTGTATGGGATAATTTACAAAACCTGTTAAAAAAATCTTAACTTCAATAGCATGGTATTTTAGTTTAATTAATTGATCTGATTGTAGTGGATGTCTTTGTAAATACTTTGGTTGTTTTGTTGAATGTTATAATCATATCTATTTTAATTACTTGTATAAAATTGTTATGATATTTCTCTTGTATGTTAAAACAATAAACTTGTTTTAAAAAAAAAAGAACAATAGTTGCTTACATTAGTGTTCTGGGCAGGCAGTTCCCAGACTAGCAGACCAGTGCCAGAAGAGCCAAAAACAAATCTCTTTTCTTCCTGCATGTCGATGCTCTTTTGGTCTTTCACTTTGCTTCACACTCAGCCTTGACTGTTTAAATAAGTAAACAGAATGTTGGGTTGTGATCCTCACTTACTTCTAGAATTTGGCTTCAGCAGTGCTGATCAGATTGCATTTTCTAGAAGCTTGTGCTCTTCGCCCCTGTGGTGTGCAGCACTTCTTCTGCCTGAATCCAGACTTGATATCCTCCTTTATGTAGATAATACTCTCTGCCCATCCCTTTCTGATCTGTCATTCCTGAACACACTATAACCAAGCACCCCCATGTTCCAGCCACTCATTGCTGAGCTATGCTTCTATAATATTAACAATTGTCAGCCTTTCTTCCTTTTGCATCACTTTTTTCAGTTATCCATACCTCCTAACTCTGTATAGCAATACCTCCTAGCCATCACTAAGTCCATGTGTTTGTTTTTCTGTGTCTTAAGTCCATTCTTTCTTTTTTTGTACTTCCTGAATACCTGCACCCCTCTTCTGCTTTAGTGGCTCCTTTCCCTTTCTTTGTTTAAAGGTGCATTCATTGATATACACCTTTCCAACCAAACTCTAACAAATGCTGTTCTCTCTTGGCTAAGATGGAGCTTGTCTCTGACATACTGCTAGTGTCTCTGCAAAGATTCTTTCTACATTCCTGCCAGCACCAAGCCTGTCTACATTTTCTTTTGCTAGTAACAGTCATTATAGCCCCCAATTGGTTTCCTTCTTGACCATGTCTGTTGATGGAAGAGGAAACAGCTCTGGGAATACTACCATCACCCCCATCCTATCCTTGCACCTTTCTGCCACCCCATGACACTTCTTGCTGCTACTTAAAACATCTCTCCTGGCAGGTATCAGTGCCTACTTGCACTAGTGCTTGTACCTATCACTATTCCTTGGTGACTAGCTTGGTTACCTCCTACTCTCAGGTAATGTCCATCCTAACTGGCTGACTGCCAGATTTTGCCCTCTTCCCTATACTGCTCATTTTCATTTTGTCTCATGTGTTACCAAAAGAACCAAAGAACTCCATCTGTAAGACCAAACAAAAATGATTGCTGTTTAACTGTAAAAAGCAGCTTGCTGCAGATAATTTACCATATACAGAGCACTTACAGCACTTCAGGCATAACCACAAATATGATATTGTTTTTTCACTTATGAAGTCACAATGTTCTCCAAGATTCTGGAATGAATTTTGGTACTTCACTCCTACACTATCAGCACTTGCTGATCATATATGCTAACAGTTTTTGTTTGGGGTGGCCACCCCCTTTGCCAATCCTAGTTATAACTCTGATGTCCACCTCTGGAGCTATCTTCCCTTTAGCTTTATTTCCCTTTATTCACTTAATTTGTTTATTTATGTTTACTCATAGCTGTCTGCACCTATATTTCCCCTTTGACTTTCCTCTCCTTGTCTTCTTTCTCATAGCAGCATATCCCACTTTAGCCTTTCACCTTATTTTGTGCTAACTTTCTTGTTTGTCCTCCTCTAGCAGACTCTGCCCATCTCCACCTGTCATCTGTCTTTTTTTACATCCATTTTCAGTGTCATATTCTATGCCATCTTCTCATACTACCTGCTGATCTCCAGTCGCACTCTGCCGATTATCTCCTGATGAGCCAGTTTCATACCATTTCTAGCTCCTGTATGCTTTCCTGGATCGTCTTCATTTTCCTGCAGTCATCACATACGGAACCACCAGAATGCTCCTTGACCCAAACAGCTTTCTCACACCTTCAGCACCTCACAAAACCCTACCCCACTTTTTCATCCCAATCTTCATTGCTGTTTGCAATACTAAAACACTTTTATTTTCCTTTATTATCTACCTTTTGTTACCATTACTATTTTTTATATAAATAACATTTTACTACCTAGCTAGACATTTTTACCTCATGTTTTATCCCTGACATTTTAAGCATGTGCCAGGCAAGTGACAAATTATAGTGACAAGTAAGAGAAGCAGGCAATCAGTTTTCATTAATTACACTAAATGCCTTATGAGGGCAAGACAAAAATAGGCGGTGGTGGGTCTCATTTGTGAAAAGACAAATGTTCAGGTCTTTTAAAAGCAAAAAAATCACTTTTACATATGCAGACACAGACACACACATATTCATGCACGTGCGCGCACACTCACACACACACACACACACACACAGATTTTTTTAATTAAACCTGTCAATAGAGAATGATAAATGGGTGTGATAAAATGTGTATTTGAGCTGAATTCCATCTATTCTTATTACTATATTTTTCATGTTGTGAATAATGTAACACCGCTCTAACCATCTCACCAAGTATTTATTGCTAGTCCACCAATATAATCAATAAGGAAAGTCCCACATCAGTAATACTGAAATTTTACTAGAATGAAATTGTATATGCACACACAGTCTTACAACATCGCACCTCAAAATCAGAGTCATGAAAGTGAAATTTAGCTCAATTAACTGAAATAATAAAAGCAGAACAAAAACACAGAATAAAACACAAACTGCCACTCGACAGTAAGGAAATAACAGTACAAGCAAAACAGACTTAAACCTGAAAATTAACACTATGCAAGATTAAAGTAACTAAAGCATAGTTAAACTATAGAAAGGATATGTGTCGAGCATAACCCTTACTAGACTAAGACAGTATAAAAAAATTACACGGCATTGTTACTGCATTCCACTGAAACAACTGAGAAATAGTAGTCCAAGCTTAAAAATGAATGAATGAATGAATTAATTGATTAATTAATTAAATTAGCCATGAAGTACCATCCTTTTTGGTGTATACTTTTCTGGCCACCATACCACAAACCCTGACTTGTGGTTAACAAGTTTCCCAGTGAGTGCAAGCTGCGTAACATTGTCCATTACCCTCACTAATATAGAAGCACTTCAGCAAGAACTAGCTCTTATAATCTAACAACATACAAAGAAAGGGCTCTAACTAAATACAAAACAGTGTAGCATTTCACCTTTTAGAAACACCCTCATCTACAACTTACAGCATAGCCAGTACACCACTCTAAACAGACACAGTAATCAGGGATCTTGGCACTGGGGTTGACAATTCACTCACCTTTGACCACCATGTTGCAACATGGTTAGGGAATCCTCCCATCTAGCATCAGCAATTTCCCAAGGTGTGTCATCTACATTAAAGGATGTTAAAGTCCTAGTGTACTCTGGTTTGATTAGTCCAGTTATTGAGTACACTGCCCAAATGGGCATTTACCCAGTCAGACATATCATGCAGCTAGAAATGCCCAAGATGTGTTGACAGAAAAATGATTAGTTTAAAAATCGTTCATTATCAAAACAGACTAGAAGCACTGTCCTTCTACTCTGTCTCTTATAGATTTCTACATGGAGGACTAATCGTGGAATTCTGTGGTATCAAAGACACCACCTTAATGGATCTCTTCACTAACATGTAAATAAAACAAATTGGTGGGAGTGATTCACTGTCCAATGGTTACGCTGTCACTGGTACAAATTTCCCCTGCCTCCTTTAAGGCTGTGCCCTCGCCTCCTTTAAGACAGAGCTTGATAACTGGGTGTGTACATAGAAGGTCATCCTCTGCTATGCATGTTTTGACCTCCTGGAAGTGTTGGGTACATCTTCAGGGTGGTATTTGGCAAGACACACATGGTCTTCAGACTTACTTGCCTTGCACTTCCTATGATCCTCTAATCTTAGAAAAGTAAAATAAATAGAAAAACTAGATAAATGGACTATGCATGGGTTTGGTTTGTGATAGGCATGAAATATCTTGCATATCAGGTTAGGAAGCTTCGTTTATGCTTTCCACTCATCATGAAGCGCATTCCATAAACCTACAGTACAAAATATTTTGTGTATCACACACCAGATCCCACAAATGTTATGTAACAACAGCTAAAATTCAATAAAATTCTCACGAGTTGGGCTAATTGTCCATAGGGGGCAAATAGTACAGCATCAAATAAATGCTGTTCTGAGAACTGTATGGCTACATTCAGAAAGACCTCATTATTGGCTTATTACCATGTCTCTGAGCAATCCACTAGTGCTGTCAGTCCTGGCCTTGCTAGTTTTCTCCCTAGCAGCCATGCAAAGTGTTAGCAAAGGCACCTTCATAATGCACATTCACACTCACACACACTCTATCTCCCAGGCATTCCCCGATACCCCCCCCACACACACGCACATATCCACATCAACTGTCAAGCCACCCCTACACTTGATCAAACTTAAAGAAAGGGTTAGCCATACACTTGCATGCACAAACTAATACACACACACACACACACACACACACACACACACACACACACACACACACACACACACACACACACACACACACCAACCGCACCCCATCCTCCCACTCCCACATCCTTTCTGAACTTACCTGCATGGTGAATACTCCCATAAGAGTGAATGGATGACTTCCGTGATTTTACAGCAGTCTCTTTTTTCTTCTAGAGGAAAATGTTACTCTACCAAACAAATTGGAAACCTCACACATTTCTGAGCAAGAGCACATAGCTAATTGACATTAGCCAGTCCCCTGAACTACTGCACAAGCATGCAGCTACACCTAGGAGACTGCTCTTCACAATGAGGCTCCATAAGGGGAAAACCTCAGTGGCAAAGCAGTGTCTGAATTCAAAAGGCTTATTGCAATGTGGAAACCATTAGAGCTAAGGCTTTTACAATACTCTAAGTCATTATGAATAACAGGGAGGATTCCTTCTTATCTGTAAGACTGATTTCAAAGTTTAAAGAATAAATATAAAATATTAGTCCTAGTTCATTTTAAAAAGTATAAAAGCAAGTAATGGTGGTCTTAAATAATAGGATTTAAATACATATCCAAATGTACTCTAGCTACAAATCAGGAAAATAGATTTACAATGTCTGCAGTCTACATCACTGTACATTCAAGTATATATCCCTGAGACTACCCCTTCCCTGGAACAGGTTCCCCATCCATGTGAATCAGAGATCCTCCCTAGCCTAATTCAAGTGTAATTTGGACAATTGGTTGGGGAAGGAAATTCATCCTTGGTTTGACACCTGTGTCTCTAATAGACACAGGCAACTTGTAAATAGTTCATTTCCCAAGCCCCTGCTTACACATATCAAGGGTACCAGAACTTGTCAGAAACTTGGGAAGTGTGGCTAGGCTGAAAAAGCCCTAGTGGTCATTAGCTTAGTACATACCTATGAACCTATTCAACTGTTCTGCAAAACATCAGAATCTGAACAAACCAACAACTATAAACAGTCTACATCAAATAAACAAAATGAGGCTGTTAGTATAGTTGAGTCAGTAGCTAAAGTAACAATTAAAATAAAATACATAGTGTGTGTCTTTACACGTATTTTCAAAAGTTATGCACCCATATACATATGTGAAACATAAAATCTGTGAAGTGTGATTCTGACTCACTTTTGCAAAGACACTAGAATATTAACTGTACACCAACAGCTATATGTCACCATAAACTCATCAAGCCAACAAATATAAAATAAAATCTAACAAGCACTTTTCTCAACTAGTTTAAAAGTCAGCAAATCTTCCATAATAAAAAAATACTAAAGTAAGAAAATAAAATTATCAAGCAGAACAGCTATAAATTAGAGTATGCAGAAAATAACAAAATATATGGCATGTAATTACTAATTATAACATACATAATTTTAGATTTGCAGATAAAAATTTCAGCTGATGTAATTCAAGCTTGCCTTAAGGTGGCTTTAGGTTATTTAATAAAGGAAGGGAATTGCAATAGATGGAATAATGTATTCTGTTTCTGCATCATGTAAAATAGCTATGTGGTATGTTTTTTCTTAATGTAGAAGCTAATGATGAGTAGAAATGTTGTTTTGCTGGTGTAGGAAGGGGATCACTTGCAGCGGATGCATTTGAGCTCACCACGTGTACAGTAATGATGCTGAGTACTCATACATGGAGAGAGTCAGGAGCATATGAGTGGCTCACTTCCTGCAGTTGTCACATGTGTTGGGTAATGTTAATTCTCTCCACAGGTAAAGAATATTTTGCTGTGGGAACGGTGCCAGGTAGCCAGTTCTATGTGTACATACCAATGGATTGGAGTACCCAGGAGATGATTTGTTATAATAAACATCTGGTTTCCATAACAAACACACTGGAGTTATATGAAAATGTAGTTGCCTTTAGTATATTGTTTAGAACAGCCACGTGTTTATATGTCAGATTAGTTGTATTTTATTTTAAATAGCCATTGTGGTAGAAAGGTGCAGCTTAACAATTAATTATATATAAATTAATTGTGTCTTCATCTCAAATGCAGACTGGATCTTCAAGAAAGGATGCTTTCATGACCCCCTTGCCCTTAACTTTCTAACTTCATATATCATCTCATTGCTTTATCTGGGTTAAAATCAACTAGTACAGAGAAAACGTTGTATAAACCATGATGTCAAGAATCCTGTTTGTAAACTGTAATGCATTTTGCTATTAATTCAGCACTGATGAGTGCCTACACATTTATGTACCTATGTATGTATGAATGCATGTATAGATAGATGGGTGTATGGAAATAATGACAAATTGATTCTTTTATTTACCCTTTTGTTTATTAGCTTAAAATATGATGAGCAGGTAATTCTAGAGACAAAGATAACCTCTTTAGAAGAAATACAAAGGGAGGCAGACTTAGCTCCTGTCATTAATAAGACGGTTACAAATAACACAATTGCAGATGTGTAATATACAGTAATATTGAAAATATAATAAGAAAAGCATACAAGTGATTAATAAGTGAACTACAGTACCTAAAGTCATGTAAAATTTAAGAGACAGTCTGTCATTATTAACATCAAATTAGAGTTATAATTATAAGCATATTCATTTATGCATGCATTGTGTGTTCTTTTCATAGCATTAATCTTATGAACAATAAAGGGTGGAAGTAGAAGACGACCAAAAGCTATAAACCACTACATGAAGAAAATAACTTAAGGATTGTAATAAATGTATATATGTGTTTTTATAATATTTATAGATAAGACTTTTTGGTTGTAACTGAACACTTACATTGGAGGCGTTATTAATTTAGGAAACTTTGGAGGAGCCGTACCTGTTGCTACTCAGAAAAGGATTTAGGGTTTTTTGTTGTTACAAGTCTTTTAGAATGTGTGGTAATTTGTCCCAGGCAATGGATATTGGACAGGAAAGGCTCAATCTCCCATTGTTTTGATACAGATGTCATTAAGAAGTAATAGACTTTATTATACGAACAAAAATATGTACTCAGAAACACTTATAAGAGTTTGCTTAGAGCTTATAATTTGCATTTTTCAGTAGTTTTGTTCTACAACTATGAACTGCACTTGCGTAAACATGTGTAATATCATCTGTTTAAGTGGCCCACTTTCCTTATAATGATATTGACTGTGATGATGTTAGCCTGCAAGTATCTTGATTAGCGATATGTCTGTATTAAAGTACTACATTTTGGGATTCTTAAATGAAGAGCCTTTTGCTCTCTTTGACTCTAGTGTTAGTTACATTTCATTATACAGAAGACCAAACATTTATAGGTTCTGCTAAAAGTATAGTCTGCCTTGTTAAAATGAAAAATAAGTTTCCTGGCCTAAGAAGAAAGCCAGGTTACAATTTAGATACAAATTACTAGAATTTGGATATGCCTCTCCATTTTCTTCCACTTACAGCCTAATTGTAATATATGTGTTTTTTTTTTTTTGTTGTTTGTTGGCATTAGCTGATATCCTTCTTATAAGACTGCTTTCCTTTTGCTAACATTTAGTTGCATTCCTTTTTAGCCAGCTGTAATCCAGCCTTGTCAAGTGGAGTCTGCACTGAATCTTGGGTAATGGCAATGCCTATACAGAACAGTTCACAGAAACCCTGTACAAACATGTTAATAGCTGCATAGAGGCAGCTGTACCCACCAGGAAAAAGTACAGAACTAACTCAAAAAACAAACCACCCTAGTGGAATCACAAAATCAATCAGATAAATAACAGGATGAAGAAAATCATGGCAAAAATTAGGAGGTGCAACACCCAGCAAGATAAAAGCACTCTCATTAAACTAAGCAAACAACTCAGAGGACAAAAAAAAAGTTTATCAAAGCTAAATGTCAGGTAAGTTTGGCTTCCCAAACCAAGGACAACCCCAAAGCATTCTTTAGCTATGTCTGCAACCTCAAAGGCATACACAATTGTGTGCAGAGCTCATTGTAAATGGAGCCTCCTATACTGAGACAGAAGATATAGCAATCCTTATGGCTGATAAATTCAGCTCCAACTTTATTCCTCTCTCCCCCTCAACCTTCCCTCAGGAAATATTATCAAATATAACTTCCCCTACTATCACTAGGGGACAGGTCCTAAATGCTCTCACTAAGACCAAGAACACTGCATCAATGGGCCCAGAAAATATCCCAGGATGCCTTCTAAATAACATGAAACATGACCTATTAGGGCCTCTGGAATTGCTATTTAACTGTAGTCTCGAAACACGCTTTGTGCCTCATGAATGGAGAAAGGCAACAGTCATCCCTCTGCACAAAGGTGGACCATCTACAGACCCTGGAAACTACAGACCCATAAGTCTCACTAGTCTTATATGTAATGCCATGGAAAGAATTATCAATTAGAGGTGTTTCCCTAGAGATATAGTAAACCTCCAGACACTGGCCCCAACCCAGTTTGGTCTTGTCAAGGGTAGATCAAGATCATGCCTACACAACCTGGTGGACTTCTTTGAGAAGGTCACCAAAGCAATGGATGAGGGCAAAATCACTCACACTGCCTACCTTGACCTGGCCAAGGCATTTGACACAATACCCCCATTGTTGACAGACTTAAGAGGTTAGGTACAAACCCATATGTTACCCGGTGGATAGCCAGTTGGCTCACAGACAGGACCCAGGAAGTTAGAATTGGGGAGTCCAACTCTACAAAGAGGCCAGTCACGAGTGGAGTCCCTCAGGGATCAGTCCTTGAATCGCTCTTTTTTGGCATTTACTTCTTAGAACTCAAGGCTAATGTCAGTGGTCTCTGGCTGACTAAATTTGCAGATGATTGCAAATTAGGAGCTGTCATTGAATCTCACACTAACACAAGTGTTCTCCAGGAGGGGCTGACACACACACACACACACACACACACACACACACACACACACACACACACACACACACACACACACCTGGTGTCAGAGTCATGGACTGAAACTAAAAGCCAAGAAATGCATAATAGTATCCTTTGGGAAGTCATCCATCCTTGGTAACTATCATATTGATAACACACCCCTTAGAGTTGACCCAGTAGTCAAGGACTTAGGAACACACATAGTAATCTAGCCTTTGATCACCACATGTCTACAGTGGTAAGGAAATTGTTCTGTGTTGCACAACATATAAACAAAGGTATAGCATCTAAGTCCAAGGAAGTCATTGTTTCACTGTATTTGTCATTCATCAGACCTATCATTGAGAACAATGCCCCCTTTTGTATGTACCTAACCAGGCATATCCAAGAACTGGAAAGTCCACAGAGGTTCCTCACAAAAAGAATACAGGGCATAAGTAATATGTCCTATGCAGACCACCTCAAGGCCCTATCCCTGTATTATGTCTCCTACAGGCTTTTGAGGGAAGGTCTATGCATGGCATACAGGACATTGACAGACCTCACTCTGGTGGACCTCCTGCATATCCACAAAACAAACAGTACCAGAATTACCCATTCTAAAGACTTAAACCTTGCCTGTGATATAAATAGGACCTGCTGGAGAGATAGGTATGTATCCCAGAGACTACCCCCTCTGTGGAACAGGCTCCCTATCCATGTGAAACAGAGTTCCTCCCTAATCCAATTCAAGTGCAACTTGAACAGTTGGATGGTAAACCAGAAGTTCATCCCTGGTTTGGCACCTATGTCTCTGATGGACACAGGTAGCCTGTAAATGGTTCATCTCCCAGGCCCATGCTTACACTTATCAATGGTATCAGAACTTGTCAGAAATTTGAGATGCATGGCTAGGCTTAAAAAGGCCCTTGTGGTTGTTAGCCTGTTAAACACCTATGAACCTAATACTGGAACATGGTATTGGGATAATAACATCATGAGCAGATTAAGTGAATTTACAGACAATGTACTCACATACTGTTTGTCTATATATGTCACATGGATGGGGAGCCTGTTCCATAGAGGGGGCAGTCTTTGGGATACATACCTATCTCTCCAGCAGGTCCAATTTATATCACAGGCAAGGTTTAAGCCTTTAAAATGGGTAATTCTGGTACTGTTTGTTTTGCGGATATGAGAGGCCTAGTACAGACCTGGTAGTACCAAATTGTGTTATCTGACTCCCTACTGGAAGTCTAAAATGTGATAACATGTGTCCTGACATTAAGGAAATTTACATATGATTTAACCCAAGTGGCAGCAATGTACTTTTTTAGAGATCATGTGCTATGGCTTGCACTTCCCTATGGAACATCTGGAAAGGGTGCTGCGCTGATGCAGTAGGGATTTCTCTTTCAGAATGTGCAGGTTATATCAAAAAACATTTTTCTTACTTTTCTACATTTTAAAAAAGTGAACAATTTTCCGTGACCCTGATGAACTCTGCTTGGACCCACATCATTATGCCTACCATAGTGATGACGTGAGGTCAGAGTTTCTCACTAATCTGGCCTGGTAGGATTTGGAAAGCCCCCATTGTTAATTTAAAAGTGAAAACATAACAAAATCAGTGTATGGCCTCTTGCAAATGCATATTAATTAATGAAAACACAAAACAATGTTCATTAAGTATTATCTAAGTGGTAGTTCTACCTTTATATCATTCTCTCATTTTAAAGTTGCTGTTACTGCAGCCAGGAGTCATGAGTCCATACAAAGTACAGTAGAATGGCAAAAAAATGAAACAATAAAAAATAAAATTAAAATAAAATATACCCATTTCCACTGTTAAGTAGCCATTTTCTGTTTGTAAGAGGGAATGGGAATGTTGATGTATGCACATAACAGCAAACTAAAAAATAAAAAATAAAATTAATAGCTTAATGGCTATTCTCACAGGCTAAAGCTGAGACTAGAAAGCTTCCACCCCTAGATTTCACAGCAAACCACCCATCAATGTCACAGCTCCAATAAGGAGACAGTATTGGCTGTGACTGTGCCATATTCAAGCAGTCCTGTCTTCACATAAAATCATTATTGCCAGATCCCATGCTCTAGCAATGTGGAGCTGTCAAAGGCATTCATCTGCTGTGTTCCTCAAGGTCAAGCATGCACATACAGTTACTGCTCACAGGACACCTCAGTACTGCTGTTGGAAGACTAGTCCATTCTACAGCATTGATTTGCAGTGCTCTGACTGGTTAGCTGCACAGGAAAGAAACTGCTGATAGGCAGAAATCCAGGAAGCAGAGTATTTCAGGAAGTATAAATAACTATGTATGAATGTTATTAAGGTAGTGTCAGCCATTGGTACAGTTTTTAGTCTATGTCCTCTGCTGGATAATTCAGTGACACTAGTTGAATGTCTAGTTTTCTAAATAAAGTGAATACTGCACTTTTCATCCAGCCATAGCTTTGATGGTTTATTTGCTGTCTGTAAAAATCTTACCTAAGTGGTGTCTTTGCTGGGCTGCCTGTCTAAATTATGCCTTTTTAGTGCATGTTACTTACCTGCACTGTCATCTTTTTGACACTTCATGTGTTCCACCCAGTCATTTCAGAGTCTCACTGATTTTAAGCTGTCCCATACATGACAGTGTAGAAAGAACTATATCCCAGCTGACAGCTCCAGTAAAGTATCTTAGAGTGGTAACAGCACTTATCCCAGTACCTTCAAATGCAGAGGAAAGGGTTTTGGCTAAAGCAAGTAGGATGCATCCTGAAGTGAATAGTCTCAGAGGTCATTTACTCACCAGACAATGGTCAGAATGCATTTGGTGTATTTTGTGCAGTTCTTAGGATTCTTCAGAGAAAGGGACATACATCATTACTAGAAAGAGTTCAGCGGCAAGCAATGGCTATACGTAAAGAGATGGTAGAATGAGACTGGACTGTGAAGGATTACTGGAGATACTAAAACTCTGTACACTGGATGTAAAAAGAGATTGAATTGCAGGTACATGATCTGGCTCCATCCTGAAAGGTGACTATAAAGGGTTGAAATGTAGCACTGGTGTGGGGAGTAGATCAGAAAGGGCATATCCTGTAGAAGATGGGAATAAATTGCAACCTAAGCCTCGAGATATATTATTTACTTATTTATTTAGTGTCATTTGTTTACCAGGTTAGTCCGACTGCGCCTTAGAAGATCCTTTTTCAGCACGAGCCCAGGTAGAAAAGTTCAGTCCAACTTACATGATTACTTACTATGATTACATTTGTTAAGAATTATAAAGCTATACAAGAGTCAATGAAAGATAACCATACAAAATGTAAAAGAAAGACATATCATATAATGCTGTACAATACTATTTTAAAATAATGCAAAGATGTAATTTTGTGATAATATCTTGTAACACTGAAATGAAGGAGCTGTAATTATACTAAGTCACAAGAAAAAAATGAGGGGTAAGGTAAAAATAAATAAATAAATAAGAGAAAGTTTTATAATATATAAACTATTGGGAAACAGCTGAGCTCCAGGTTGGTAGGCTGACAGTAGGAAAAAAGGGGGTGAGGTGAAAAACATGATAAAAGATGAAAAAAGCAGGAAATATTTAGGTAGGGGTTGAAAAAAAGGTGTAGGTTAGATTCAGTGAGTGTTATAGGTGAGAGGAGGTGAATGAAGGATAGAGAAGATTTAAGGAGAAGAGTAGAGGGTTGTTGAAGTATGGAATAAAATACCACTTGTGCACTGAGGAATGAAACTCAAATGATGCTTTTAGAGGTGTTTGGGCAGATGCAGGGTAGGAGATAATGAGAAGGTGGATGGAAGTGAAGACAACTGGGAAAACACTTCTTCCTGGAAATACAATAAGTTTTACTTTGATGTTAGAACCTTATTTAGGGTCAGCTACATGGTAGAAGGATGATGTTATAACCGTATTTAGGGTCAGCTACGTGGTAGAAGGATGATGTTATAACTATATTTAGGGTCAGCTACGTGGTAGAAGTATGATGTTATAACCATATTTAGGGTCAGCTACGTGGTAGAAGGATGATGTTATAACCGTATTTAGGGTCAGCTACGTGGTAGAAGGATGATGTTATAGCCATATTTAGGGTCAGCTATGTGGTAGAAGGATGATGTTATAACCGTATTTAGGGTCAGCTATGTGGTAGAAGGATGATGTTATAACCGTATTTAGGGTCAGCTACATGGTAGAAGGATGATGTTATAACTGTATTTAGGGTCAGCTACGTGGTAGAAGGATGATGTTATAACCGTATTTAGGGTCAGCTACGTGGTAGAAGGATGATGTTATAACCGTATTTAGGGTCAGCTACGTGGTAGAAGGATGATGTTATAACCGTATTTAGGGTCAGCTACGTGGTAGAAGGATGATGTTATAACCGTATTTAGGGTCAGCTACGTGGTAGAAGGATGATGTTATAACCGTATTTAGGGTCAGCTACGTGGTAGAAGGATGATGTTATAACTGTATTTAGGGTCAGCTACGTGGTAGAAGGATGATGTTATAACTGTATTTAGGGTCAGCTACGTGGTAGAAAGATGATGTTATAACCGTATTTAGGGTCAGCTACGTGGTAGAAGGATGATGTTATAACCGTATTTAGGGTCGGCTACGTGGTAGAAGGATGATGTTATAACCGTATTTAGGGTCGGCTACGTGGTAGAAGGATGATGTTATAACCGTATTTAGGGTCGGCTACGTGGTAGAAGGATGATGTTATAACCGTATTTAGGGTCAGCTACGTGGTAGAAGGATGATGTTATAACCGTATTTAGGGTCAGCTACGTGGTAGAAGGATGATGTTATAACCGTATTTAGGGTCAGCTACGTGGTAGAAGGATGATGTTATAACCGTATTTAGAGTCAGCTACGTGGTAGAAGGATGATGTTATAACCGTATTTAGGGTCAGCTACGTGGTAGAAGGATGATGTTATAACCGTATTTAGGGTCAGCTATGTGGTAGAAGGATGATGTTATAACCGTATTTAGGGTCAGCTACGTGGTAGAAGGATGATGTTATAACCGTATTTAGGGTCAGCTACGTGGTAGAAGGATGATGTTATAACCGTATTTAGGGTCAGCTACGTGGTAGAAGGATGATGTTATAACCGTATTTAGGGTCAGCTACGTGGTAGAAGGATGATGTTATAACCGTATTTAGGGTCAGCTACGTGGTAGAAGGATGATGTTATAACCGTATTTAGGGTCAGCTATATGGTAGAAGGATGATGTTATAACCGTATTTAGGGTCAGCTACGTGGTAGAAGGATAATGTTATAACTGTATTTAGAGTCAGCTACATGGTAGAAGGATGACATCCTGACTGTGACTATATCATCCAAGTTTGATTTGCATTCTGGGTAATAGAGATTTCTATGAGGGTGGAATGGAATGAGCATCCAATGCTGGTTCACCCACCTGAGAGGGAGAGGTGGAGGCAGCCTATCTTGCTAAATGTCTGGCTCCTAGTGGTGGCATGTAGCCCAGCAAGCAGCATTTTTGATGGGAATGCCCATCCACACCAAACTGTAATTTGCACAGTAGCCACATTTGGCAAGTGTGTGGATACCACACACATGCCTGGGGGCAGTACTGTGGGCACATATAGATACCACACTACCATAAGGACCATCGTGTAGGGGAAAAAACTGCCCCCCCCCCGAATGCTGCTTAGGGCGGCACAGTGGTGCAGTGGTTAACATTGTCACCTCACAGCAAGAGGTTCTCTCGTTCGATTCTCGGCTGGGGTGCCTTCTGTGTGGAGTTTGCATGTTCTCCCTGTGTTCGCGTGGGTTTCCTCCCACATTCCAAAGACATGCATCTGGAGCATTTATCCCCGGGCCTCCGCTGAAAACAGGCTCTGTGGAACCTAGTCGGACTTTCCCGGTCAACAAATGATAAATAAAAAATAAAATAAAAAAGGTGTTGACTGTCTTCTGGATGGTTCCTTTCTCTGAAACTGGCCATCCAGTAGTGAAGTTGCACTAACCAAATTCCTGGTGCAGACCAGAGAGTCTCTTGTAGAGTAATGTGGGATATAAGCTGCTGGTGTAGAAGGGAAAGTACCCTCATGGCTCAAGGCAGGCAATAAGGGCAAAAAGACAAGAAAGTAAGAAAGAAATAACTATGGATATGGCAGTCTACCGTGTTTTACACATCCATAAGCAGCATTGTTGCCATTTTCCTGATTATTACATCAGAATATTGTAAAACAAATGCACACACAGCTGTTTGACAGACACACCAGTAATTGCAACTTCATCAAAATCATTTGATCAAAATGTAGTATAACTGAATGTCACACTGAATCATACTGGTGCATGTGCAGAAATAAATGAAGTTAGGTTTAATACTGAGGTCTGCATAGGGATCTTATGTAAGGTTTAGTGTTATGGATGATGTGATAAATGAAGTTAGGTTTAACACTGAGGGCTGCATAGGGATCTTATGTAAGGTTTAGTGTTATGGATGATGTAATAAATGAAGTTAGGTTTAACACTGAGGTCTGCATAGGGATCTTATGTAAGGTTTAGTGTTATGGATGATGTGATAAATGAAGTTAGGTTTAACACTGAGGGCTGCATAGGGATCTTATGTAAGGTTTAGTGTTATGGATGATGTAATAAATGAAGTTAGGTTTAACACTGAGGTCTGCATAGGGATCCTATGTAAGGTTTAGTGTTATGGATGATGTAATAAATGAAGTTAGGTTTAACACTAAGGGTTGCATAGGCATCTTATGTAAGGTTTAGTGTTATGGATGATGTAATAAATGAAGTTAGGTTTAACACTGAGGGCTGCATAGGGATCTTATGTAAGGTTTAGTGTTATGGATGATGTAATAAATGAAGTTAGGTTTAACACTGATGGCTGCATAGGGATCTTATGTAAAGTTTAGTGTTATGGATGGGGTTATGAATAAAACATGTACTTGGGGAGCTGTGCCTGCGAGGTGGTATGTTATGATGTTTGCAATCTTATTTCTGATTTTTTTTTCTGTTTTTGTTGACTGTGTTTTCAATTCATTTGTCTTCAATATCGGTCTTTTTGCTCACTTAGATTTAATGAAGTTGTAATCAGGGGTGTACTCATACCTCTCAAATGTCCAGATTTTTGCCTCATATTTTTGGTCTGTTCCTCATAAAATTTGTGATTTTCTGGCAAATCATTGACAGATGATTTGAGGACTGATGTCACTAAATAATGATATAGATTTGTGTTTCAGACTTCAGATCCTTCCGAAAAATGCATGCTAAGACAAATCCTGTAAATCTAGCAACTTTCTAAGTTTATAAGAGCAATATTTAAAACCTGTCCTTATTTTTGGGCCTTTGTCTACCCATTCTGTTAGGCTTTGCCCAGATTTTTTGTGCCAAGAGGTTTTGAGAGGTATGGATGTACTCTACTGAGCCTCTGTCCTAAATCCCTACAGTATCAGTTAGAAAATGTGTTTTAAAGCTTGCTTAAAAAGGAAACAGTTTCCTTTGTTCTACTACTCATCTACAAATTACATAAAGTATCTATAGCTGAAAATGCTTTTGTTACATTTTATACAATTGCTGTGATGAGATAATGTTGCCCAGCAATGATATAAAATAAAATATGGTGTGGTATGCTGAAAAAGATTTTATACTCAGATTGCAGTGTCCCAATTTGTAAAAAAACATTAGGCATGGGGAACTTCGGTGTACATAATACTAGATAATGAAATGGGCTGTGTATTGTGTGAATGCAGTACTTCCTCGATGTGGGATTGTGCATAAAACTAAGCATTCCACCCTGTGAGAAAAATAGATTGGCAAAGAACACACAGAAGACAAAATGGATTAATTGCCTGACTGTTTGATAATTGCTGGTAATTGTTATTCATTGTTTGCCTTGTTTGTTTATTTATTTTCTTTACCTGGAACTGAAAACATTACTTCTGTGCCTTGACTTTTTAATCAGGCTGACCATGTTTACCTTTCGTTTATTAGTCTGTAAACAGTTAACCAACAAAAACCTGAAAAAGTTAAATACTGTCTGACAAATGACCTTCTTACTGTCCAGCTGGCAATTGCAGTAAATATTGTCAGATTGATGGTGTTTCTGTAGACAAGAATATCCAGTTTAGCATAAGACATGTATGTTCCTTCAGGGGAAACAAGGTATGTCTTTACCATAGTGACCAGGTCCCTGTTATAACAAAGATGCCAGCAGGTTTAGTTCTTCTATTTAGGTGTGAGATTTGTTGTCCCTTTCTTACAACTATAACCTAATAATATATGAAAATCACAGCTCTTTAGTTTGCACTGTTAGTGTGCTGAAATAAAATTGTTCACTTACAGAAGAAAAAGACTGGGTTGATATGTATAAATGTTTTTGTAAGCCCTTGGATAGATGGATTTCTGATCATCCCTTATGACAGTTGCATACTGACCCTGTGATATGGGTAAGACATCAGATACATGCCTAGTTATCCTTTACCATCTGTTTGATTACTAGCATGTACTTTTTCTGCAGTGGAAACCTGGCTATTACTTTGTTATGGTAGACACTTGATTATTATTGGGTTTCCAGAAATTTTGCACATAACTCGTTAGTTTTTCTTCTGCTGTTTCAGTTAAAATTGATACTCAACAGTAAATTAAACATTTCTAGTTGTTAGTGTTTTCATTGCACTAAAAAGTCTTGCTTTGAGGGTATGCATAAAAAAGAAACATATGTCATCTTTGTTGAATATGATTAAACACATACAAGTTTCTGTTTTAAATGAAGATTTGGTCTGGTAAGTCACTATGGCTACATAAACAGCATTTGAATAGAAAATACAGAAAGTCTATTCTTTCAGGGTGTACATTGTATTGTTCGCGGTCCATTGTCTTAAGCACTGCGTATAATGCTAACAAATACTGCAGGGGTAGTTTTACAAGCTCAGTGGAAAAGAAGGTAATTTAAACACTTAATATTTGACTTCTCGGCAATGCAACCACTCGCGCACTTTCTGAAAATAAAAACCGAGTAATATACTGCACTATCATTTTACTCTGTGTTCTGGATAATAATTGTTCGATAGAGTTGCCACCGGTTCCCCTTTTTGTAATACAAATACAAATGTGTCCAGTGGGTCTGTGGCGGTGGGCAACACACGCTACAAACGTATGAATTTCAAGTACATTTTTTCTGTACTTAAATTGTTTCAGAAAACTAGGATTCTTTATCAGAATCATTTTAATATTATATGAAACAAAATAAACTGGCGTCCTACAACAGACTACTTCTGTTTTTGATAACCCGGTGTTCTATGTTGTAACTGTGGTTTATCATACAAAAGTACAACTTTTTGTTAAAATGCGTCTTTTCAGCGAGAGAAAACAAGGTTACCCAACTCCCATTTTTTTTTCTCTTCTTCACAGATCTTCTGGATTTTAATTATTAGCAATCTAAAAATATACAAATTTTAGTGGCTTCGATATGACCAGTCTGCCCAGCGTGACATAAGCAGCGATAGTGCCCTATGGACACTACCAAATGGTCTTCCACACGCTGGCTGTACCTAGTGTGTTACCATTATAATTGGGTTTTAATTGTATGATGTGCAATAACAATCCCCAGCAGTAATATTACATAAACGCGTGTTGACAATATGACAGAGTGTATGATGCATACCTTTCAAACTCTTAGAGCAAGAAATCCGGACAAAGCCATAAATAAAAGTAGGACAAAGGCCCAAAAATAACGACGAGTTTTAAATATTGCTCTTACAAACTCAGAAAGTTGATAGAATAATGGGTTTTGCATTAGCATGAATTTTCTGAAGGACGTGAAGTCTGAAACTCGAATGTCTTTCGTATTTTCAAACTATAATCTTTAATGATTTACCACTGATTTGACAGAAAACCACAATTTTATGAAAAAGGTACAAAAAATGTGAGACAAAAATCTGGACATGCGAAAATCTGTACAGTTGAGAGGTATGGTACCTATAAATATCCTAATCTTGAGCATACGTAATTACACAGAACGTCAGGCACTTCAGACTGTAAATAAAAATGTATGCCAAGACACACTCCATGTGATGTATTTTGGGTGCATTATAGCAGAACAGCAAAGCTTCTCTCTCATCTCTACAGTAAATTATCTGAGGGTCTGTAATTTAAGTACTATGTATTTTTAAAGCTAACTCTTTGCTTTGTTGTATTTGCCTTCTTTCCTTAAGAAAAAAATGCAAATAGTTTCAGCTGATTTTTAAAGAAACCCCTACACTTTAAACCAACTGTAGTAACGCTGATGGTTAAAATTTAATTTTATTGGGGGGGGGGGGGGGATTCCACTACTAAAATAAGAAACCCGCGATACTGTGTCGTGGCTTGTAACAAAAGGCAAGACGTTGTTTCTAAAACACAAAGAAAACAGTCTGCATAAAAATTCTACAGACAACCCAAAACTTTTTGAGAATGTTTTGCACAATAAAAAGTGAATAGGCAGTATTACATCACTCTTCTCAAGACTGGAATCTAACTAATTAAAAACATCCACTTATATTCTTGTCTTTGAAAGTGTCTGCCAAGATCTGATAACAACTTGTTTTCTTCAGAAAAACGTAGGTTTGTGCTATTCCAAGACTACAGTTCCGCAAGGAATATAATGTAAACGTACATGTTTTGGGGCAGTGCGCCTCATTGGATGGGTGCAGGGAGTTAGAGAAATGTAATAAATCTTGTATCGATAACAAAATTCAGTATAACTTCTTATCTCCTCATATAAATCGCTTTCCTTTCATTAATAAAACAATGAGAAATGGTGATCACAATTGTATTTTTTTGTTAGCCATTGATATTGTTACTTTTTTAGCCATTCAGTAGCTGGTACAGGCAGTGGTCATCAGTGGTAGTCTGGGGGTTACTCTGAATATTGTAGCTTGCAAATGGTGAGCATGGCTTTCAAATCTCCTTTATTTTCTGAGACTTCGGTGATGTTGGCGCAAAAGTGAATTATCGTCGACAAAATAGTTTATCTGCTTAAAGAGGATTGCAGTCACTCCCTAATACGAATTATTTAAGTTTTAAACCTTTAACATTTTACAATCTTGAAGAACATGCTTTGGTGTTAATGCCAAACTATCTAGTTTGTGACTAATGTTTATATTTTACAGACTCTCTGACTGTGGACCTGGGCCTGAATAGTTTGAGTTTGTTTCCAGTTCTTGAGTGGAGAGTTTCAGAATTGTGTTAATGGAGAGGGGGTACATTTCAGAAGTTTTGCTCTTCCTATGTATACCAATAATGATGAAAAAGCTACAGCTGTTAACAAAATTTTTATCCCGAATCTTATTGAGGTTATGAAGTGCATTCCTCGTTTTGTAATGATGATAATTTACAGCAGTCTGAAATATCCTGCTTGTCATAATTTCTAAGTCAGTGTTGTGGATGATCAGTGTTGAATAAATTATATAATGGTTTATCTGGAAGTTGCCTTTAGAAAAGTGAGGTCAAATTGGTGGTGGGCTGTTTGCGAGGATTCTAACTTTTGTCCATCTTTGCAACCATAAGCGTGAAGAGTCAAGACGAGTAATTTCCGGACCTTATATATTGCAAAGTTGATGTATTTGTGATGATTACTTAGATTTAGGTTTAAAGTGACGGTTGTTAGTATCTTTCCTCTACTCTCTGCAAGCAAAATGGCAATACCGGATTGTATATCGGTGAAATTGCGCCTCGTGTTTTTAATGCAGTAAACGTTAAATACGAGAAAAATTCTAGTATTCATTTTGATTTTTTAAACTACTATTTATCAGTGGGCATTGATGTGCATGGAGAGTGGCTATCTTGAGGAGTTCCTAAGTTATAAGTATCCAAAAATCCGGGATAAGTCTACCCAAATCAGATACGTGTTTAGATATTTGTAATATGTAAGTAAAAAGACAGTAGACTAGCACGATTTGTGTTGATATATATATTTGTCTGGAAAATAAAACACGTGCATCTGAAATGCGTAACATTAGATGCTGCAGTTTTCTCCACTAATACCAAATAATTACTAAGAGTTAGCACCTGTGCCTCTTTATGCAGGGCAGTCCCTGTTTGTTTGTT
>NC_056739.1:334679784-334719784 GCF_019279795.1 Protopterus annectens
GAACGCAGTACACACAACTATTAACAAGATAAACAAAAAAGTAAAAATACGTCAGCAGAACAAATCTGCTAAACAACAAAATACTGATAACATTAATGTAATGATAGACGTGATAAAACGTTGACAGGAGATAGGGCAGTAGTCCTTAAGTTGTTTTCATAGCACTCAGCTGTCCATGATTTCGCAGTAGGTCACTGAAATTATTTTTGCCTCACAATTTGCCCTCTCTCTTGTAAAATTGTTGATTTTCTGTAAATTACACATTTACGGATAAAGGAGCACTTGCAAATTATAAACTATTTCCTACATTGACCAATTACATTACAGTGGCCATAAAACAGAGCAAACCACTTTGCAGTTAAACCATGACAAAAGACAAACTATTATCCCAGGGATACACATTCAGTGGGGATACAGACAGTCAATAATGTCAGACGTTATATTTTCATTCTTCTCATTGTGCAGGAAATGCATTTTGATGAAAAATATGTCCTCTTGTTATCTTTCTAATTGAATTACAGCAATGTGCGGCAACCGTTCCTGGTTTGGGGCCTTTCTTCTCCCATAATATGTGGCTTTCTCCAGAATTCTTAAGCAAAGAGGTTGAAAGCTAAGTCGTACATATTCATATACTTAGTAACACAATGCCGATGTTTCTGTTCGTACACGATATGCTGCTTATATTACGCTGTCCGTAGGGGAAAATATTAAATCTCTTGAAAATTATGGGACATACATTATAGCAGTAAGTACAGGTAAGGAAAAACAGTCAGGTCTCCCTAACAGCCTCCCACAGCCGCAGTGGTTAGAGCTAAAGTTATCAATATTACACACGAGAAATTAAATGACAAAGTTGTCTGGGCAGAATAATGAATTATTTTTTAAATCCACACCTTCGGAGTGCATTTTTCAAACCCAAATTTGAGGGTGTGGAACAGTTTCTGGAGCACTTTAATACAAGAAGCTCGGCTCTTCAAATATCATAGCGGCTTTACACTTACGAAGTTCTGCAAAAGATAGGGTGTTGCTCTGATTTTTTTCCTTAAATTATTCAGTAAGTGTTTTATGTGCAAATGCATTGTTTCAGTACATGTAACTAATAACATTGGAACAAATATATGAAATTACATTGCTGGAAATGTCGCAGTACTCTTTGTAAACAAAATAGCTGACCTGGCAGCCCGCTGTCTCTATAAAACAGGGATTTACAAGTATATTCCTTTTCAGTACTGTTATAACAACAACAAAACAGCAGTCACGTCTTAACAAGTGTTGAAGGTCTCCGATCTAAGTGTACTGGGCCTTTGACTAAGTGCACGCCGTGAAGTTAACCTAATACATTGGGCACATTTGCCAAAGTCTGTTCTTGACAATGTGGAAGCATTTTAAGTAGGACTTAAGTGCAGGTCTACTTACTATCAATCAGACCTGAGGGATCCTTATCAAGTATGACAGGTAATTTCAAAATAAATGAAGTGTATTACATTTAATATTTTGCAGTGGGCTGATACATGTCAGCCTTGAGAGATGTTTAACGGTGATTTTAAATTATTCAGACAATATTCCTTGCTTCACTATACTGAGCAGTGTATTTACACTCAGTTTACATAATTCATTAGGGCCTGCTACGTAGATGAGCACACGTTATGTTGTTATTCAAATTAGCTTATTTAATTGTTAAGAAACTGGCCCTTCTCGGGCCCTCAGTATGCACGAGTGTGGGTGCGCGTGTAACATAAATTCTATTTACACACACACACACACACACACACACACACACACATATATATATATATATATATATATATATATATATATATATATATATATATATACACACACACACACACACACACACACACACACACACACACATAATCCAATACTTTTTAATTGGGCTATATACACACAACTTTTTAATACAGCTATTGTTAACATTTTTGTTCAAATACAAATTGACTTGCTGAGAACTGTATTTAGAATATTGAAATAATGAGGATTGAGTGACTCACCTTCAGGATTGCAGCAGTCTTCATAAGTAGCTTTCCTGTCTGTGAGCAGATCTGATCTATTTGCGCTGTAGCTACTTTCCAAAGATGAATTCAGAACTGGGATAGAACAAAGATCCCGGGAGAAACCTCTAAATCTGAACTGATCACTGTTAGGGCTAAGGCGTAGGATCGGCACATGACACACTGGAGGATGAGAAGATGTATTGTGGTGAGGACGACTGGAAAGTTTATCATTTGCAGACAGAGTTTCAAGGTTCGAGTCCTGCATGTTTGGACTTCTGTGAGGACTACTTATTCGTGGGTGCGAGAAAGATAAACCAGACTCAGACTCCATTGTCCAGAAAAGACAAATAACTGGAACTCCTCTAATTCTTTAAATTAAAAGCAAGCTATAGTTGGGGTTGTAAGGGGTGGGATTTGAAACAACGGAAGCCCCAATTCATGGCAGCAGCAGGAGACCCTGCCGATTCTGACCTAATCCATCAAAAATCCAAATCACGTGTGTTTTTCATTTGCCAGTTTAACCCATTTAATTCCAGTCTGTTTCAATTTACTGAAAACCTTTATGTAAATAAACACATCCTTTCTTAGCTTGAAAAGGAGTTAACTTAGCTTCATCCAAAACAACTGCTTCCATCAAACACATTTCACCAGAGCGTTTCGAAAGACACTGTCTAGCTATCTGAAGCCGCAAAACGGAAGGATCTAGGCCCTTATATCCCAGCCATTTTATACATACTGGCAATAGTCATACAGAAAATTAACACCATAAGAGCAATGAATTACTGTGAATTGTCAAAGGGATACAAGGTCTGCAATTGTAATTGCCAGCTTTATTAGCGATTAGCAGTGTGCTACCTCCTACAGAATAGCAGTTATAGACAATTATTTAGAGGTGTTAGACGATTATTTAGAGTATTTGTTATATGTAAACGTGACTCTGCAGATCTAAGTGCTACACATTAGTTTAGAGACAGTTCTGCAGCCTTAGGCAATCCATAATGCTCTATGTTCTGGTAAATATAATGTTTCTGAAACAGAGCTGTTAAATTTAATTTCACTCATTTAAGTACAATGGGAGTGCCTGGTGCATCTTTGGTGCCTCTTACCCACTCAACTTAATCTAAAAATCATACATTTTATGAGGAACACAGCAAAAATCTGAGGTACAATGTGGGATGGCACTGAAACTGTATACATCTGGCAGCTCTGATTATAGAAAATGATAGCCAATTTGTAGAGGTGAACTGAAAAAAAGTATGCAATGGACCAAGTGAGCCATCAGTAAATGGATACATTATTTGCTGTTTTAATACTAGTGTCCAGTACCTGTTATTGACTTAGTTTGATAATTTTGCCATTAACCAAGCCCTATTAAATATTTTAAGAAGAATATTATCGTGCTAAAATTAAATAAGGATCATGCCATTGTTTGTTAAATCTTCAGAGTATAAAAGTACTTATTTCAGTGTCCGTTTAGTAACCATCCAAAGGAATGAAGGGGAAGGTCTTTACTAAGGAGGTTGTCTGACAGGTAGGAGAAGACGATGCTGCTAAGCTGCATTCTAAAAAAATCATATTAATTTGTGGTGTGCAAACAAGGCTTGGAAGCATTTCTGCAATAGCCTCAGTCAAATTTTTAAGAGTTGGATTTAAGGCACATTAACTCATTTGAGCAAGTTTGCTCAAGAGTATGTTATTATACTTATAAAATACCAGCTATTGTAAATAAATATAATTTAAAACGGCATTATTTACCTTTCCTTTGGAAAGTAAGAAAGTACTTTACCTAGGAACCTCTTTAGAACCAAACATCACAGCGGACTTTCTAAACAATTACTCAGCCTAAAATGACCACCCTGTTTAATGCAGCAAGAATTCTTTATTTATTTATTTTTATAAAATTTACTAGGCAAGTGAATTGACCCCTCTCTGACCATTTCCAGCCATGAACTTGGCCATGAGAATAAGGGTAAATGCATGTATGTGTTACATTTTCTTCATTTGAACTGGACAAGGGCTAGATAAGTTAGAAAAGGACTGATTGTCCAGTCCTGCCTAGGTGTGTGTACAGCTGGCTTGCCCATACACAAGGTAAAAAGATGAAGGGTCTGACAGAGACAGTGCACTGCAGCTTAGGGCCTATGAGGGCTTGACAGAACATTTGGGAGTTAGTTTTGAAAGTATGTGCCGAGAAAACCTGTGAGCTACCGTTGGGAAAAATGCAGCACTTGTCATAGCAAAAATGCTGGGTAACTTGAAGAGGAGATCTGGATTTCAAGTAAACAGCACAAGAAATAAGATAAATGAAATGAGTGAATTTTGGGAAAGTAATCGAAAAGGTAATGCTTTTATGAATAAGTGATTTGCTTCATGTAAGGAAACAGTTTATGTTTTGCTGAGGAAAGCTTGCTTATGTGTATTGATCAAATTGGGTAAACTGCTGGAGCAGGCCTTGAGATATATTGCCCTCTAAAATACTTCATTCTATCTATCTATCTATCTATCTATCTATCTATCTATCTATCTATCTATCTATCTGTCTGTCTATCTATCTATCTATCTATCTATCTATCTATCTATCTATCTATCTATCTATCTATCTATCTATCATCTACCTATCTGTGTCCATGTGTGCAGTTTAGAAGAATCATTCAATACCATAACGATTTAGTTATGTGGGGTTACATTTTTAAAGGTCATAACTGCATACTTTAAGGGTTTTGTCACTAGCAGACTTGTTATTTGATAACACTGCTCATTACTTCTGATATGTGACACAATAATGGTCTGTATTTTAATTGCTGATATTGCTGATGTTGTAAAAAATCAAAGAAAATTAAATGCCACGAAAAGACAGACAAGATACAGTATATGCAGACATTAAGGGTGTTTAGAAATTGTAACCATTTTTGTTTTTTGCCTGTCCTTGTGGGACAGTGGCAGCTTAGATGCAGTTCCTGAGAAAGTGCATGGATATGGTTAGCAAGACAATCATTGTAAAGGTATTTTCTGGCAGAAGCAATTATCTCCTGTTTGAATAACATATAAAAACAAGACTAGTCTTTCATTCTTAGGGAGAGCAAGCCTATGGCCAGTCATATGTTTCCTAATGAAATGTTAGGCCAAGGGTATAGATAGACATTTAAGTATGTTTTCACCTAAGTTGTATTTCTTAGAATTCTGAGTCTCTTCCAAGGTGAACTGGTCCATGAGTCTACTAATACTGTGCAGGACATTAGAAATAGCCACAGACATGTGGAACTTGTACCTTTCTACCAGCAACACAAATGAGGCTCTGGGGAGCAGCACATAGCTGGTATTTTATAATCTTAGTGGAATAGTGCAAGCACTACATATACTGCAGCTGAAAATTTTAGCAGAAAGTTTCCAATCTGCTTTTGATCGAAAAGTAAGCTCCTTTGTAGTTTCATTATAGACACCTAGGGACAGGTGGATCTGAAAGCACATGTATGATAGTTATAGGCATTATTTTATTTTTTGTTACATGGCTATACTCAGCAAAGCACTGTCCTTTTATACCAGAGAATCTGTCATCATATATATGTTTTACAGTTTTAAAACTAAATAACTATTTACGGTGATGTTTAAATCATGGTGTTAAATTTCTAGAAATTCAGTTTTAATATACACTTCAGTGAAGTTAGAGAACATACTTAGTGTGCCTCTTTTATTTGTTATGCATCCTGACATTTAATTTCATCAGAAGTATAGAAATACTTGTAGAACTGAAAAAATACACCTGGGTTCAGAAGTGAAAACATCTGTTTGCTTTCAGGATTTTTTGTGTTTAGAAACAGAGAACTGTTGTTATTTCTGGCAATATATTACAAGTGGAATTTCTTGAATTCTGTCACTGAATACAAATTCAGTGAAGACTAGAAATGTTGGATCCAGAATTTCAGTTTCTTCCTCACTGGAGGTAGATTTCTTTAGAAGCATGAACAGATGCAGCGTGTTTACTCCATGCCACTGGGAAGAGGCAGTAAAGGTATTTAACTCTTACTTTCATTGGCTGGAATAATGGCAAAATAGCAGCTAGAGAGGATGTAGTAATGGTGTCTGCTAGTAGCAGGTCAGTTTTGAAGATTTGCCTTCTTTTAATTTTTGTGGAAGTTTTCTGCTTTGCTACTATAACAGTGCAACGTCCTTTAATGTGATGAGAAGTCTGAGTGTCTTTTTGTACATTTGGGACATGATATCATTCCCAAAGATTTTCTGCTTGGTTTCATGGCTTCAGCCTTGGAGCTGTTTCTTAGACATTGTGCTTGGGATATACATGCCTATGAGCTTTAATTCCAACAAAAATGTAGCTAAGCATCTGAACCATAAACAGTTATGCCTCCTAAATCATAACACTTGAGTTCATTGTTTTTGTTGCCCAGCATGTTGTTTTGCGCTGTTTCCGAGCTGCTGTTTTTCAGGATTTCCCAGATTGAGAGAAGGGAAAGGTACTTTCTTGGTTGAAAAAGGGAAGGTGGTGAGTCTCTAAAGGAACTGAAAATGAGATGATATGATGCTGCAGCTGTTTATGATGATTTGGCAATATCTGCAAATGGTTAGTTCCTGAATATTCACAGTGAAGTGCCAGGAATGCAAGAAAGTAACTTATTGGTTTGAGACTGTTTCTACTGGCCATCCAATCTGGAAGCTATCATATGATTCACCTGTTCTTTCTAATGTATATAGTGTTATAGAGATTAGAGGTGTCTTTGTTACTGTGAAGAAGAACACAACTGAAGACTGTGGGTTGGGTTATTTTAATAATTCACTAATAAAATTTTAAACAAGGGAAGGCTATTAAAAGAAAACCTGTCCTTGCTGTGAATGTAGGTGGAGCAACTGAAAGTATAAAGTACAGACTCAAAATGTTAACAGAGGAAATTGATATATAAAAGATAATGTGAATAAAAATAAGGTATAAGAAGGATGTGCTGCAAAAATAATATAAAAAAGTTCCAAGTGAGAATACAACATAACATCCCGAGAGAGGATCATGACATTTTAATATAATTCTTTTCCAGCAAGTGTGGCTATAAACATAAGAGGGATCGCTGCTCTGCATTTAATCAGTCTTGCAGAATCAGTGCTAGAAAACTCATTTGATAAGATGTGAAAATCACAAACAAGCATATTCAACATAATTTGCTTGCTGATCTGAAACATGACCGTTTATGTTTTCTGTGTACTATGGAAGTGAAGACAATGTAGAAGAGTCAGACAGTACATGTGCATCAGTGCCTACTATTCAGTCTGTTGAAAAGAGATGCTGGTAGTTAATGCATGCCATGAGTTTACATTTGATACAACTATGGAGTATAATATTTTATATAAGAATATTACTGAAGCTCTGGGGTACAAAATAAAGAGTTTGTGTTCAGTGTTATCATATTCTAATCACTGGGTAGAAGCAGTAGATCAGAAACTGCTGTCATATAAACATAAATTAAGAAGTACTGAATTATTTTTAAATTGTAACTCTTAATTATCACAGTATTTTGAGTAGTTTGGCTTATGAGAATGTATATATGGTAAAATGGGTATACAGTGTGTAAGCAAAAAAAAAAAAAACAAAGTATAATGTAATAGTTCATAGTTAAAAGGATATCATACACACTTTGTAAAGCAATACGAATACTATTCATCATGACTATGTTGATTAATTTCCAGGCTTAGGAAGTTTTCTCAAATAATGTCACTTGTAAATAAAATGTAATGCAGTGTGACTGATTATTGCTCCAAGAAAAGTACCATTAGCTCTCAAACATGAAATAGAGAAAAAATTAAAGATAATGAAATGTTAGGTGTCCTTTAAGTAATTACAGCACACAGAAAGGGTGAATATTATGATTATTGGTATTGCATTGACCAACAAGATCTGAATACAGTGTTTAAAACTGAGCATTGCTTACTGTCCAAGACAAAAGGTCAAGAATGACAAAAATCTAAGTTCTTTGCAGTAGTAGGTGTCAAACAGGGTTTATAGAAGATACAACCCAGGTGAACTAATTTCCAAATTATGTACATTTGGTACCCTATTGTGAAGGTACTGATTTGTTAGACATCCATTTGGTATTTCATCAGCATCACATATGTCCCTAACAGCTGTAGCCCAAGTAGTTAAAGGCTTTGACAGCATTGTAAATATTAACTGATTTTTTTTACTTGAAGTTATACATAAGAAGAGCATGACAAGAAACAGATAAAGATGCTAAATTAAGAGAGACTAATTTCAAGTTACATAGAAACAACTGTAGAATAAGAGTGACAAAAAAGAAATACATGGTCACATTTTAACCTCAGAGGGACTGAAGCTTGATGCAGAGAAACTCAGAGTATAAATGCATATGCTGGAAGACAAACATTCATGGCAGAGGTTTTAAGGAATGATTAAGTATATTGCCATGTTTGTTCCTAATATGTCTGAAAAAAAACCTATGCCACTAAGATAGTTGTTAGAACAGTTGGCACCTGCAAAATCAGCTATAAATAGGACAAAAGTTTTGAAATACTTAAGAAATCTATCACAGCTACTCCAACATTAAAATACTATAACAACATAATTTAATTCATACGATGACATGAATGAATTAGTTCTACTGCAAGTAGGTATCAGTCAGAATGGTATGTGATTATGAAATCATGATAGACTAGACAGATGTCCTATGGGTCAATGGAATTTACAGATGCACAAAATGTGAGCATATGCTCAGCTAGAAATGGAATTGTTAGCAGTAGTGTATAGGTATAAATATGTCTACGGTTAAGCCATTCAGGTAGACAGAGCCCCAGCCCCACCTAGGTTGCAGTTGATGTTGCTTAACCTACAGAAATACAAAGTGAAAGTGAAACAGATCGGGAAGGGAAGAACACATAGCAGATGCTAAGTATAACATGTTTACTAGAGAAACTTGAAGACTTACTAGAAGAAGAATTAGATATTCTTTGGATAATACTGCAGTTATCAAATACAGAAGACAGAAAAAAACCCAGAGATGTGCTGACTTAGAAATGCAGTTATTGAAAGATGCTACAATAAAATAATGGCATGAGCAACCCTCACGTGTATGGAAAGAAATTAAACCTTATTTTTCTTTCAAGGAAGAAATAAGTTGTGTCTAGTGCCTGATGTTTAAAACTGACAAAATAGTAACTCTCAATTAATGCTTAAGGGGATATTAGAGTGACATCAGAAAAGAGTAAATGGAATGAAAAAAGAAATGATACAATGTACTAGCCAGAAATTCTGGATCAGATGGAACACTTATTATGGACATGTGACTATGCAATGTATACTGTAAAAACAATAAAACAGAAGAGTTGCGATTAAACTCAATACAGGATCATTTATTGAGCAGAGTGAGCTCAAAGTTTCTTCACGATCAAAGAAGCTATAAATCTGAACTGTACATATTATTATTCTAGGATGCCTGAAGTAACCGGACTGAAAGACAAAACAGGTTCAAGTGTAAATTGTACATTAGCATCTTCATTCTCCAAACAGGGGCTACTGTATGTTGTCATTTCTGGCAGTAGTTAATTTAAAACTGAGGAATTAAGAAGATGCATGCATGAATCTTATTCAGATGTATATAAGCTAATGGGTAATCAGAGAAAATGATCCAAAGAGGGAAGACTCTCATAAAAAAGAGCTGGAGCAAGAACTATGAGAATTATCAATGCAGTTTTGAGAAAAAAATGAGAAATTTACTGAGGTAGCTTAATGTCTCATTGGCTCATGTTTTAATGGTTAGAATGCTTGGTATCAAAATATCTATTTCAGTTCCATTGTTTATTCCTAAATATCAACAAAAGAAAAGTAAAAACTGGGGGGGGGGGGGGGGTAGAAAAACTAATATGAGAGAAACTGCAGATTGCTGCCATATTTGCACACCGACTGCACAGTATATATGTAAGTAATGAGAAATTCTGCACACTGCAGTTGAAGTAGGTGATCAAACAGCTAAACAATGAATCTGTGCTGTTAGTGGGATCAACAGAAAGCTTTACTGAAAAAAAACTGAGCACATTTATAGATAGCAAGTTCATCTTTGTCCACACCCAAATGTAAAAGGCTATGAAAAGTATTACAATCTGTACCTTTACAAGTGAATAAACAAAGTCATAACTATGAGTGGGAGAAGCTGGAAAGAGAGACCACTTTAGTCATGTTTCTGACAGAGCTGTGATAAAACAAGGGGCTGTTTCAAAGCGAATGGCAAGTTAAACAGTGTAGATATTCCTGTTAAATTGATTCTCCAAATATGGAAGACAATTGAAGAAACTAGAAAAATGTGGACTGTCTGAAGTGTTAAAATGAGTCTGAGGATTGAACTGTTGTACTTAATGTAAATACCCATTTGAATATGTTCAAAAATTTGTTTCTAAGGTAAACAGGCCATGATATACTTTAAAAGGGGAGGGCATTTTATGGTGTATATAGCCTTAATACTAATAAGCAAACTACTGCGGTGGTGGTGCTGCGGTAGCATTGTAGCCTCACAGTATGACGTTGCCCTGTTCGATTCTCAGCTAGAAAGTCTTCTGTGTGGAGACATGCATGAATGGGCGTACCTTCGTTGAAGGTTGTGCGTCAGAGCTGGCAACTCGGCACGTAAAAATCTACTGCCAATCATTAGCGGACCAGAGTTCCGCTGTGGTGACGCCTAACCGGGAAAAGCCGAAAGACACAAACAAACTAATAAGCAAACTACAGTAATTTGTATGTCATATGATACAATTCCCAGATAATTTAGTTTAAATACACTGTACGCACCATAATATGATTAGACCAAATCATCAGTGACTCTGAACTATTTATTATGCATCTAGATTTTGCAGTTGGGAAAGAGTCTGAGTTGTTATTACAGTATGTTACTCTGTCATTTGAAAGAAGAGCTATTAATGCATTTGTTACCAGACATATGTACAGAGTTTGTGATACATATTTCAAACATTATTTTATTCTTTTAATGTATTATACCAAACTTATATATATAGATTGTGCTAGACATTTCAAATATTATTGTATGCACATAAAACAATAACTGTGCACACTCATGAGCACACATGAACACATATATGCATGTGTACAGTCCAATTTTGAAATGCTTGGATGTCAGAGCTTATATACTGAATCTAGAGGGAGTAAGCCCCCTAATGCTTGGATCACTGGGCTTTGCCACCAGCTATCACCTCTTTTCTTTTTTTCTTTCTTTATTTTGAAGAATTTGGAGATTTTGTGTGATTCAGTATCCACAAATTATTTAATCATGTTTTATCACTTCCTTATGTAATCTGGTTTCAAGTGCAAACTCACTAATGACTGTATAAGAGTACAGGGCATGCAAGTTTAATATCAGGCATTATGCTTAGTACATTTCTCTTTATGCAAGTCATAGATTTTGCAAACCAGCCATGGGTGGGGGTATTTTTAATTTGCCTTATTTATTTATTTGTTTGTTTTTTTATTTATTTATTAGCTGTGCAAAGCATTTTATTCACTAATATTATAGTGCGTAGTAAATTGTAGCACCTGCCTTCTGTATAAAATCCTAACTTTTCCAGTCTCCTTTTAACTGTCATTTTGGCAAGAAGGACTTCTCACTCAGTATGGACAATGACTTTGTACTGCATGCATGTAAATGTGGATGTCTGTATAACATTGTTCACCTTAGCAATTAAGGTGATGCTGGACTAAAGCAGTAGTGCTAGCTGTATCCAGGCAATATGACAGAAAACTGAACTTAATTTTCTGTCAAAGATCAACTAATTACCTGAGGCAGCTGAACTATTTAATATTAAAATAAGTATTTACATGGTAATATTCCTCCCCCACACACACTCACTACATTCCCCAGAAACTGTCTTACTTATATATATATACCAATTCCAAAGGAAAATAACCATATATGTGCCACAGTGAAATAAACAATGAAATTAGCAATCTGTGAAAGTATGGCACTGGAAAACAGTCAACAAAACAAAAACATAATCAGTCAAGGTGATCCCATATTATATCCACCCTTAATGACACAAAGCAGGCTATATCTCAATGTATTTGTCTGATCCCCCGCATACACACAAAGTCACAAACATGCATACAAAGGAGGGAGGACAGTGTTTGGTGAATATTATATGTCCTTTCTGATCCTATGCCTATGGATGCAGTGTCACACTGTAGCCATAGCTAGGACATTGGATGGGATGTGGAATTCTGCCAGTATGTTCTAACTATGTTTTATGGGCCAGGATAAGGTATAGCAGCATGAATTATACGATTGTTATGAAAGTTGATACAGCAGTATAGGCCAGGGTCCAAGGGTTACTACTGTATGTCATTCACTCCCTGTATTTGTGTGAGAGATGTGTCAGCATTTTCAGTGTTAAGCCAGTTTAAAGTGGGCATATGTCTTTGTGAATGGTGCACCCTTTCTTCCCTTCTGTTTGTGAGTTTGTTCCACAGGATTTAAAGGTGCAGTTAAGGTTCAGAAAGTATCCAGTTTGGTGAAATAAGGGCTTCATCTTTGTTGTCAGAAGACAGTGCACTGTTGGCCTCATGCAATACTGATCTATGACATGTAATGCAACAGTCCTCAAGTAATAGTGTTTTTTAATATGCAGTGCATCAGGTCATAAATGACGGTGATTGCTCATATGCATTGAACATATCTCAGGCAGTATCAATCACTGTCATGCAGTGCAACAGGCAACAAGTAATAGTGATCAATCCCACGCAATGCAACAAGCCACAAGTGATAGTGATCTCTCACATACAATGCAACAGGCCACAAATGATAGTGATCTCTCATTAGCAATGAATGAAGATCAGCACCTTTTAATCAGAGGTCATAGTTGTCCTACTGAGAAGAGTGGACTACTTTCTGTACCTGAGTGGAAGCAGCTACCCTAATTGGAGGAGTTTGAATACTGTGAGATCTTGATCATCAGTGAAGGGAAAAGAAAACTGAGCTGGACCAGTGGATGGTGAAAGTGGTAGTAATAATACAGTTACCATACTGGGCTGTAATGATGAAGCAAAAGTTAAATCAAAGGATGAAGGTCTCAGTTTACTGGCCAGTCTATGTCCCCATTCTCAGCTATGGATAAGCTCTTTAAGTCATAACTTACAGGATGAGATCACAAATACAAGGCGTAGAAATGAAGTTCCTCCATGCAGGTTGCAGAATTCAGTCTGTGAGGCAGAGTGGAGAAATCTGCAATCCAAAAGGATCTCTGAATAGAGTCACTGATCCTTACAGTTGATTGTAGCCATTAATATGGTGTGTGTTCCTAGTGATGGTGCCACCTGGCTTCTCCATAAGATGTGCACCAGGAAAGTACCACAAGAAGGAGGTGTCAGAGTCTGCCCTGTGATAGACTGGAGAGATTAATTTGTGATCTTGCCTAAACATGAACGAGGATCCCACACTGAAAACTTAGGAGTGTTGATGTGGACAAGGAAGTCTGTTTTTTTCCCTGCTAGGCTTGGTAGTATAGTCAATGTTATCAGGACAAGCAATTTAGAAACTGGATAGATGGATAATAAAATAGCATGCCCCAATCAAAAAGTCAGATAAATGGAGTATGTAGGTTTAGTGTAGTACTCCAAAGCTGATTGACACATCAAACCTCATAAAAGACCTAATCCAGTAAGCTAAAATAAATGATTTGGAAGTATTGTCATGTGACTTGTTCTTGGGTAAAAGTTTAATCTGTGGTCAAAACCTGAAATGCATATACTTAGGATATTTCCTTTCTATGCCCCCTTCAAGACTGTGTCCCCATAGAATAACACTGGAAGTCTAAGACTGGTAAGTTGGGGGGGGGGTCAGTTAATTGGTATAGTGAATGAAGAAGAAAATAACAAAGCAAATGACCGTTGAATAATTAGTTGTATCACTTTTGGCATACAGGTGCTTACTGTCTGCCTAAAAAGTATTCTGTAAAACAATTCAGAGCTATTTGTTTAGATAGTCACATTTTCTAATAGTTCTTCTGGAACACATGTAGATCAGGGACAATAATATAGAACATAAATGGAGTCATTTATCCTGTCCAAAAGTCTATCAGCTTAAGCCGTGCCCTGTTGCCTTGTGCATATTTTCCTGTTGTCTTTTTCATGTAATCCTATTGGTACTCCTTGTCAAAGTGAAGAAGGCACACTCATGCCGACATGACAGTCAGGGAATGTACATGCATTTTGTATGTACTACAGGGAGCTTATACTACTGTACTACTGTACCTCATTTTTACAACTCTTCATTAAAAAAAAAAATATATATATCCTGTCCCTGATCTCTGCTTATTAAATATACACGCACACATATACGCACACAAACACACATACACACACACACACACACACACACACACACACACACACACACACACACACACACACACACACACACACACACACACACACACACTCTCATTACCAGTAAGAATGAAGATAGATATATTTCTAGAATTATGCTGTTTCAGTGTATGTATATATAAGCCGAGTGAACTAACCAATATGTTTAACTGGTCTTACAGCTTTGTATTTTTAACATACTCTGGGTAATATCATCTGATTAAACTCTTTTACGCTCCCATTATAACAACTTGTAGTGGAATGTATTGCTTCTCTTCTACTATTACTTGGACTTTCCTCAGTGTAACCAGCTTATACATTTCTGCATTTGTAGAAAATGACCCTATATTAAGTATTATCTCTCTATCACCTTCTGTTAACATTGCAGATATTGAAAACTGCATTTTCTGCTAAGCTACTTCCATTTCTGATCACTGATATCTGTAGTCAAATCCTCAACATACTGGATATGAGTTTTCAGACTTGCAGTCTATTCCTTTTATTCACACAAAATCATCTAACCACTCCAGCGGGCTTGCTTTCTTCTTCACTCAGCTTCTTGTTTTTTCCCACCATCAACGTACCCAGCCTGCACACCCCATGAGTAGTTGATTTGTAACCACCCTCTTCCTCTGCTTTTTGCACTAACTCTTCCTATAGTTGCATGCATTTTTACAGATGCATACATTTTAAACCACTGTTGCATCTATTTCTTTCTCTACTTCTAACCCCTCAAAGTAAAGGCTTACGGTACAACACTGATACTTTCCCTATTTTTTCTGCCTTAGTCTGCGATGTAGTCATTTCAATGTTTAAAATCACCTGTCATGCTACTCTTATAAGATAAAACTACATTAAACAACTGTCTTGATGAATGACTTGTAATGCATATGCAGTCTTTCTGTTCAGTACTCTGTGAGGTTTTTCAACAAACAGCTGCCAGGATTATATAATACAGCAAGGAGTAGTGAATCAGGTGAACTAGATGACAAGCAAAGTAGTATGACGTTACATGCCACTCCTATAAGGTGGCGATATAGGTAATCATGGAGTTAATGACAACTTAATGACATATCACCTAATGAGCATTAATGGAACTATGCTAAATGCATAAGTATTATTCCTCAGAATTTTATGACTCAGAAAAGGTTCTGGAATTTCAAGCTTAGATGAACCTCTGCAGTTCAAGAGTATTAGCTTGGACTAGGACCTCGTTTAGACATTTGCCTCTTACATAGAAATACTTATATTATGTCAGACTGTTTTCAGGTGCGCTCTCATTTGTAAGAGAGCAGGTCTTAATATTTGCACAACTTTATCATAGTCTAGATAAGGTACACCATCACCATCTTTAGAGCAGTGAGATGATAGCAGTAAGTCTAGCTATAAAAAATAGAAAATGGCTAAACACCTCTTGTAGTGACCTCCAGTCATACTATGTATGCTCCTAGACAAGATATACACTAGATTTCTAGTAATATAAATGTTAATCTCTCTTAAAGGTTACTTTAATACCCAGTAGCAAAATTCCTACATTCTTATGGATAAAACAGTTAAAAAATTGCATTGTTTCTTTCAAATTATCTACTTTTAATTACAGATATAAAAAAACTGTGGCAGTTAACACACTTGATGAGGTCTTCAAGTAATAACATGATTTCTTTTAAGCATTATGCCTGATTTTATTAATAATTAACCACCTAATCTTGCCATATGAGACACATTGACTTGGCTCACTGGTATATCAGGATAAGGAGTTAGAAAATATTAATGCACATACTTTTGAACAGCTCCTGATATATACTGACTGGACCCTTCTGCTTTGCCATCCATACTTGTATAATGGTGTTGACTATTTTACATTTACTTTTGTCAAAATAGTTCTCACTTTGGCCAGATTCATTTAGTAGCCTGGGCACTGGAGTAGCTGAAAAAGGGAATGAGTTGCAAAGACTAGCTTACTCTTTACAGGTGAAGGATACTTGTTTTGTTCTGTTACAACAGCATCCTCTGGGGAAAGGCCTAGAAGTACATTTCACAAAGGTATAGACTTGTCAGCAGTAGTGTAGTTGGTTCTGACAATGAATGCTGCCATAGCAATCTAGGCAGAAAGCAGTGAAGATTTATACAGTAGTTAGTAACTCATTCCTTAAAAAGATTTTAAACAAACTATCCTATGATTCTTGTACTGGGACCATTACCATTTCATATTTATGTAAAACATCTGTAAAAATTAGTTGATAACAAACTAACTCCCAACTTGTCAATAGACATGTATCAAAAAACATTTCAGCCAATGCATGAAGTTACCTAAACATTCAGAATGCAACAGTACTCCAAGCTAGTGACTTCAAATAAAAGTTAAGAAACTGAAGAAAAAAACACCCAACCAACACAATGAATGTAAAACTTTAGAAAATAAAAAAGTGCTAGAAGAACTCAAAATGACTGCTAAAGCAGTTGTGTAATGTTAAGCGCTTTCATTCGTTTTAATATCACAAACCATCAGATGAAGTTTTTGATATTAAAACGAATGAAAGCGGTTAATGTTACACAACTGCTTTAAAAGTTAACAAACTGATAGTATATACAGTAGGGAATCGAGGTGGCCCATTCAGTGTTACAAGAAGAACAATCAGGTTATTTCCCCATGCACCTAGTTATATGACTGAAACAAGACAGGATGTGCATGAATTAGTATGATATTTAGTGTCTAAACAAGTAGCATAAGCTAGAATTTAGAGAGAGGCAAACACGTAAACAAAGAAAAAACATCAGTATAAATATGGATATTACCAAATGAAGCTAAGTAAAAGTGTTACAGTAAAATTTAAGGGAATATTTTAAGTCAATAGTATTATCTGGAAGACCCTGTTCAGCAGTTGCTACATGGAGAACGTGCACAAATGTAAGAGATATACAGCAATACACCTACACATATGTGAATAACATTAATGTACAGAACTGCAATGAGACAGTGCACTGAAACTGGCTGTACACTTTGAATAAGCTGGAAAAAAGTATAAAGGGAGAGGGTCTAGATTTGGTTCCTTTTTCTTGGCTTTGAACGCTGCACTATGGGTCTGCTGTGTTTAGTAAACTACAATACCTGACAGCAGTGTAGCAATGCCTGTGGGGCAATGCTGATGAGGAATATTCTGTCTTACATTGTTTTCAGTTCCAGATATTTTTATTTATTTATTTACTTATTTATTGACATTTGGTGACCGGGAAAGTCAGCTGGGTTACTGGGTAAAAAAAAAAAAAAAACATTTTCAGTGGAGGCCTGGGTAGAAAAGCTCCAATAACAATTCAAAGATACTACAAAAATCAACTATACCAAATTATTATACAACAGGATAAGATTTTCAGTAGTGAGACACAGTACAGGGATAAGTAACATTTCTTAGAGATTAGTAACAGTAACATTTCTTAGAGATTAGTAACAGTAACATTTATTAGAGATTAGTAATGTACAGAGTACAATGTTATTATGCAGTCTGAACGGATGACAGTGGAAATCATACAGTATTTAAATGGATAAATTGTTGCGGATTTTCGGTGTATACAATCATGATTCACAGTATATTATGTACAGTATCAACTGTTTTAAAAACTGCTCATTAATATAAAAAAAACAGTGCTACTTGTCCATTTTCTATAATATAACCTATCTTCTGTCTACGTAGCTGAATCTGTAAAATAACATCAACGCTGCATCCTTCCCTGTGGATATTAATTATCTTTTTTCATAATTTCCCATTCTTTCTCCTCACTTCTGTTCTTTATATCCCTCTTGTTTATTTATTTCATTGTCTCTTTCTTTTTAGCTCTTGTTTAGACCACCATTACCTTTTTTCATCTATTATTTTGTTTTTAAACCTTGCCAGTTGTGATTTACCGTTGGATTGCTGTGGAGTTAATTTATATACAATTGTTGGTGCAAATATTCCTGTGAACTATTCTGTTGTTATTGCACCTATTACAAATCAACTTTGATGGACAATAGCTATTGAGAAGGGCAACCTTTTTTCATATACTTGCCTGTGGAACTATCTATGTGAACTATCCTGTCGTTGTTGCACCTACCACACAGCTACTCTTGATTTACAACAGTTATTGAGAAGGTCAACTTGCTATTTGAATTCAAGTGTTTGTTTCTATAAACTTGTAATGGAAGGCCTGTTGACTCAGGTTTTAGATTCTATCAACAAATTGACTACTGTGTTAGCTAATGACAGGGTTCATGCTACGGTTCGTAGTGAACCTACAGTGTCTGATAAACAGGCAGAGCTCTTCACGATGCATTCACCTATTAATTTGGATGATGTACCTGGTGTGAATGCTCGAGAACATGATAACGGAAGGGCAAACAGAGGAGATTTTACTACATTTTTTTATTTTTTATTTTTATTTTACATTTGTTGACCGGGAATGTCCGACTAGGTTCCACAGAGCCTGTTTTCAGTGGAGGCCCGGGGAGAAATGCTCCAGATGCATGTTTTTGGAATGTGGGAGGAAACCGGAGTACCTGGAGGAAACCCACGCGAACACAGGGAGAACATGCAAACTCCACACAGAAGGCACCCCAGCCGAGAATCGAACCGGAAAACCTCTTGCTGTGAGGCGACAACGTTAACCGCTGCACCACTGTGCCACCCAATGGTTTGGAGTGCCGGAATATGACCTGGGGCAAATGCCTGATAGATCGGTAGAAGTACCAACGTGGAACCAGCAGCTATTTTCGTTTGAGAAACTGTGTTATAAATACAGATCTTTACAGTTGGACAATTCGTTTTTGAAAAAATCTTTGGACTTAAAACAAGTGCCCAAAGGTTTGCGACAGTGGAAGCTTCCGATGGGAATATATAGTGGGACTTCAGCTTACCGTGAGTTAATTGCGGTTTTAGACAAAGCAGGTTTTGAAATTATGGACATTATAGTTAAAAATAATGATATCAAACTTAAAGAATTGCAGGATGAAATTTCTAAACTGAATAAAAGTATTGTAAATGATGCATTATTTACACCCTACAATGACAAATATAAGAAAGTTTTATATGATGTTGATAAATTTGCAACCAAAAATGTTACTATTAAACAGTGTAAGATTGCACGTGATACTGAACAGTACAAAAACAATAAAGCTTACCCAGATGTAGCTAAAAAAGGCCTAAATGTGGTGGAAGGAACAGATGCTAGGAATGTATCTAGGGGTGATATTGATAATAACAGGGGGCACTACAACATGGATATTAATAGAGGGAACATGGATGAAGAACAGGATTTTTTTTACCCAGAGAACCTCGGAGGTCAGAACGCCTGAGGAATCAAGCAAACCGAAATTTGCAGAACCCAGAAGAGGGGTGGAACCAGAGAGGTTATTATTTACAAGGGAGGTCTTGGAACAACAAACAGTCCAAGAAGTGGAAGTAAATATACACTCCGATACATGGTTAAACAGCATTGATAGTGAAATGTGGGTTGAAGAAGGAGGGTTAAATTGTCAGACACTACAACAGAATGGTTTCACCATTTATAATTATTCTGAATTGGACTTAAGTCAAGAATACTTCACGTTGTTGAAAAAGGGAATGTCATTTGTTCCGAGTTCACAAGTGAATGTTGCTAGAACTTTAGTAAATTTAAAAATGTACACTAGACAAATGAATTTAAAAATGCTCTTTAAGGATAGAAATGAGCAACAAACTGAAATTAATGCCTTGAGGCATAAAAGCACATTTGTACCTCCAAGTAATATTGTAATAGACATTTTTGAAAGAATGTGCGAAAAACAGATTTGCACATTGGTTATTAATAGTGGTAATATTAACCAAAACAAAATTGAAATTAAGAGTACAAGAACATATAATATGACAAAGGAAGAAAATGACTTGTTATGGTCTTTAGCTAAAAACAAGAATTTAAGGATCATGACCCCAATAAGGGAGGGGGTATTGTTATTATGCCTTACATTGATTATGTTATAAGAATGGAGAAAATATTAAATGATGAATTAACTTATGCAAGAGCATCAAGGCATGAATTGAATAGGGCGTATTCTTGGATAGACATAATTCTGTCACAGATGTCATTAGAAGGACAAATTAATGAAAAAGAAATAGAGTTTCTAACAGTGAAAAAATGGGTCTTGCTAACGATTTTTGGCATTCCTAAAACAAATAATTCTATTGTGGATCCACCTTCTAGGCCGATTGTTTCGGCAAGGGGATCTAAAACTGAACCCATATCAGCCTGGATTGACAACAAGTTAAAACATTTGCTAAATGAAGTTGACCACATAGTCAAGGACTCTTGGCACTGTTTGAGTAGATTGTCAACATTTAGAAATATCAATGATTTTAAATATAGTTTTTTGACAATCGATGTAGTTAATTTATTTTCTGTGATACCACATGATAGAGGTATTGAGATGTTTCAAAATAGTATTATCAGGTTGGGAGTTTCAGATACGGCTTCAGTCAGAGTACTAGTTGATTTCATGGGGATAGTTTTAAAAAATAACTTTCTCATGTTCGAAGGTGAAAATTTTCATCAAATTTCAGGAGTGGCAATGGGGGCAAAATGTGTCCCCCATTTTTGCCAATCTAGTATTATTTGATTGGGAAACTGAATGTATTTTAAAAACAAAATACAATGAGAGAATTTTGTCCTATAGTAGATTCCTTGATGATATATTAATAATGTGGAAAGGAGATGAGCAAGAAGCGGATGAATTTGTGAAATATCTTAATGGAACTACCGATTTTTTGAAGTTCACTAGTACATGGAACAAAAATCACATTAACTATCTAGATATCAGTTTATCAAATGAGGAGGAAAATTTACAAAATGCAATATATAGGAAGGCTACATATTCAAACACACTGCTGGATTTTAATAGTAACCATCCATACTATCAGAAACATAGTTCAGTCAAAGGGCAGATGGTACGACTATCAAGAATAATTAGTAGTGAAAAAGTCTTCCATAGAGAAATGTACAACCTTATAGGAATGTTTCTGGAAAGGGGCTACCCTTTAAAATTATTGTTGAATATCAAAAAATAAGTTAATAAGAAAAGGGAACAAATGTTTGCACCTATCTTGATGTCTGAGTGGCAGTTTAAAGTCAAAAATCAAGATTTGGTACAAGAGAACAATATGACTAATGCCATGGTTTTGGAATACAACAATAGCAGTTCCAAGATTGTTAGCAATGTCAATCAATGTTGGGAATTATGTTTCCAGGGGGACATGTTAACAATTCTTGGAAAAAAAACCCCAAATAGTCTTTAGTAGGGGGAGAAATATAAAGTATATACTAGAGACTAAAATAAATAAACTTGTATACAAATCCTACATGTCCAAATGTAAGAATTGTAAATTTTGTAGACATATAAATGATGGACCATATGTCTTTATTCAGGGCAGTGACATTTCCATTTCATGTCCAGGTAGGGTTAACTGCAACACAACGCACGTAGTATATGTAGTTACTTGCTTATCCTGCCCCGGTTTCTATGTGGGTAAAACCATTCGTAGAGTGAGGGACAGGATAGACGAACCTGTAAGGGCTATAAGGAATAAAGACATACATAATGCTCTTTTTATACATTCCGAAAGATGCATTAATTTTAAAAAGTTTGTGTTTTTTGTGATAGAGTTTTCAAGAATGAACATGGAGGTGAAAATAATCTGTTGTTGGAAAGTAAAGAATCTTTATGGCAGTTGAAGCTAAATTCTTCTATGGAACCTGGTTTAAATGATTTTATTTCCATTAAGCCATTTTTGAAGATTAGACATAACCAAATTGTTTGACATATCTAATTTTCAGGATTTATTTTAAAACATCATGCAGAATGTAATTTTAATAATTTCAAGTAGATTTAGTACATTGCTTAATGAATGATTAGGAAGTATTTTGTTACAATGTAAAACATTTTGGAGTATATATATATATATATATATATATATATATATATATATATATATATATATTTTTTAAGAAGAATAGGCATTTGATAGATGTACTGTCTTTTTAAAAGTTTGGGTGGGAAAAATTGTTGGTGGGTGCTTGTGTAGTTACAAACAGTATCTGTTACTATTTAACCTGTTTGTAGACAGTGTTTAAACAACTCTGAAGATGCCTTTGGATTATCTGGCGAAAGCGCTTAGTTGTTTGAATTGCAAGTACTTTGGATTGCAATAAACGGTCAACTGCACTGGTTTCGGTAATTGTTTTTTATTTTTTTATTATTATTTCTCTTTTTTTTGTTTTTCTTCTCTGTTTCCAGATTTGTCTTTCTACTTGAATACCCAGTGTTATGATAAAAATAACTTCTGTGTAATTCTTTCACTACTTTGTTTGGCCACTGACATATGTATAGTCACAGTGTGCTGTGTATTATGGTATGCATAACAACCTCTCTGAACTCTTTCAGACTACATTCTGTTGCAGAGTTCACCACATTCTGTTTTATACTCAGCTGATACTTTTTAGACCATTTTGCACCATAATCATACCATTAATGTTACTTTATCTCTGTATAAGTGTTGCTTTTTTGGTGTTGTCTTTAATGGGGACCATCCAGCTTCTAGTATTGTGAGCTGTTCATCTTATTTTTTGCTGTCTGTGTTGTGTGTGTGTGTGTGTGTGTGTGTGTGTGTGTGTGTGTGTGTGTGTGTGTGTGTGTGTGTGTGTTTGTCTTTGGGTTTGAATATGTGAGCGGGGTGAACCTGAACTTAAGATAGTATTGTTTTTTCCTTTTAAATATTTTATTGTTATGAATATGCTGATGTTCTTGTTGAACAAAAGCACCTGACAGCTACTAATCAGGACACCTATCTTCAGTAAATCAAACACCCAGTACAAGGCATTTATAGATCTTGCTGATCAGCTTTTCCAAATGGGAGGGACACTTGCAGAACAGTAAGACGAGAAAGCTTGAGGTAAGGGCCTCTCCCAGTGAAAAATAGCTGTAAATTACACTTTCTCATTAATGAGCATCCTTGCAAAGGATGTGATAGCCATTTGTGATCGGATAAATTCACAGGAAACTATGCGGCGTTTAGGAGGAGGATTCTTCATCTGGCACTGCTTGCATTTCTTTTCTTGCAGTTCATTTAAGAACCTTTTCATTTTCTTGTAAGAGGTATTTCATATGATATACAAAATTTTACTAGACATGTTCAGTCAGCTTATAGTGTTAAGGTTTTCATTATTGACCGGTTACAAGGCAATTAGTAGTTAATATTTTTTTTATAAAACAAAAGTAAACAAGAACTTGCACAGTGGAAAAAATATGCAAGAATGCTCATCAGATGCATAGAACAGAGCTTATTTGTTAATGTAAACAGGCAAGACACACCGAATGGTAAAGCTCCATAAAAGCCCCTCATTAAAACATGAAACAGCCCTTATCTCTGACTTAATCAGAATCACATTTATTGGCCAAGTATGCACGCATACAAGGAATTTGACTCCAGTTTCAGTGACTCTCCAAGTATGAATTACATAAACGACATACATGCACCTATTAAGAACAAGACAAATGACATACATGCTCCTATTAAGAACAAGACAGAAAGTAAATAAACATATAAATATACATATACACATACATATACATAGAAGGTGCAAAGTGCAACTCAGTGCAAGAAATACTGAAATAAACTCTGAAAGAAACAAGTATTAACAATATGTAAACAATACTGCAGACTCCGCGGAGGCTTGGGAAAAAGAATACCCCAACCTAATAAGCTGAGTTAACCATTTATGAACTTGATTTCCTGTGGAAAAAATCTGTTCTTATAGCTGCTTGTTTTGGAACACATTAATCTATAATGCCTGGCTGAAAGTAACAGTTCAAAAAGATGGTGGTTTGGACGTGAAGGGTCGGTGATATCTTCTTGCCCTCTTCATGACTCTGGAATAGTACAGGTCCTGTATGGAGGGCAAACTAACACCAATGATATTTTCAGCACACCTCACTATTCGATGTAACCTATTGTTGTCATGGTTAGACAGAGATCCAAACCACACTATTATGAATGAGCTAAGAACAGACTCAATGACTGCTGTATAGAACTGAATCAACAGTTCCTGTGGGAGGCTGAACTTCATCAGCTGTCACAAAAAGTACATTCGCTGTTGTGCCTTTTTTATGATGGACCCTACATTGGTCTCTCACTTCAAGCCCGGGAGATTATAGATCCCAAAAACTTGAAGGATTCCACAACTGGCACAGCGTTATTATTTATGCTATGATTAAGTATCTTGTGTTGCAGCTGGATATTAACATTTAAGGATATGTTCTGTGTACAAATTATAAATCTGGTAACAGAATCATGCTTTGGAAATATACTTCAAGTGCTGAAGAAATGACTGACGATGTAAGTACATTTGACATTAAAGAATGAAAAGTAAAATGTAAATAAATTTTTTCTACCACCAAAATAATCCACAAATGTACTCCAGTAAATTTGTTTTGTCTATACATGAACGTATTTCCAGCCTTCCTTTTTCAGTTCATTTTAAAGTACCATTGATTTTTTACTGTTTTTACCTGTATAATATCCTCTTTCCCACACATGCCACACTTGGTTACATGTGCACAGGGAAGGTTTCTTTTGACTTTTACAGTTAATGTTTGCATGTTCTTGTAGGTGTTGGTGCACATGTATATGTGCAGTTGGCCGCCTGTACCTATGCTTAGAGAGCCGATATAGAAGTAAAATAAAATGGGCAAAAACTCTGTTAGTGTCATGATTTCACAGTCAAGTACACACACACACACACACACACACACACACACACACACACACACACACACACACACACACACACACACACACACATGAATTCATTGGTGTGTATGCATCTGTGTGTATAGATTGTGTGTGTGTGTGTGTGTGTGTGTGTGTGTGTGTGTGTGTGTGTGTGTGTGTGTGCGTGTGTCCATATATAAAATAACCAGGGAGCTAAATTGTGAGGACAGACATAGTGTATTCAGATAAATAATTACTTTTACATTGTAGGGTGTAATTTTCATTACCTGTACAGACTACTGCTGTTCTTAGCAGAAGCTGAATATTTTTGTGTTGCTATTTGCTTTTATTCTGCATGATTAGACTAATCCCAGTATAAGTTCTCACAATGACAACATTTGCTTTCTTCCTCATGTGGCTTGGAGGTGTCAGTGCTATTAAACGTGAGACAATTGTCAAATATTACGTGCATTTAGTTTTTGTATATGTGTGCAGGAAGCATCGATTGCTTTGTCAGACTTTGCAGATAGTGTCATTGGCAATTATGATAAGTCACAGAGGTATTAACTCCATACCTTTCCTTGACTATTTGCTTATTTGCCCAACATTGTATGTATTTCTTGTCCTGGTCTGTTTGGTCCTTTGCTACTACCAGTTGTGCATTCTATTGCAGAATGAATAGGAACTGAATTAAAAGTAAAGTCTAACTGACGGTGATTCAAAACAAAGTGAAAAGAAATTCCCTTATTTAGAGCACAGATGCATGGTTATGGTTAAGCTGAACTTTGTTTCTGCATGTGTTTGTTTGAATTGTTGTCATAAGGCATTCATTAGTGCCCTAACAACAAATGATGCTATGGTGTCTGTTTAAGGAATGCTTGTATAGCCGTATGGATATCTAATGGCCAACCAAAGATTTAAACACTTGAGCCACTGTGTTTATGTTTGTAGATTATTTCCTCCAGTTTGGCTCCAGTTTTGAACTGCTGATTTCAACCAGAACAAATATTCAGCCTTATTCCAGTGACTATAAACATTTACTCAGGATGAACTGGTTAGTGCTGTTTTTTTGAAGGGGTAGAACCTAAGCTGTGAAGCTTAAATTACCAAGGTAGGCATCAGAGAACAGAAACGGCTTTTACAGATGTATGGAACGGGAAATCCTCTGTCAGGATACATCACACAACAGAGAAGTGAGGTGATACAGCCTTGGCAGAAAAGTCCTCTCTTAAAACTTGAAAGACAAAGTCATGTTGATGAGAGAAAATCCCTCAGCTGACAAAACTGCATTCAGCCTGAATTGTAACCATGCTATGAATTCCTGTGGCAGAAGGAATCAAAATAAACCCCCAAACCTAAATGGCCCTTCACAGGCATGGCTCACTTTGTACTGTTTCCTCCTTTGGTTCTGTAGTGATGGCCGATTTTAAGTTTTTATTCCCCATAAATCTGTGATATTTGTGTTTGTCACACTCAAATGATATGATTCTAAGTTTCTGTGCCTGTTATGACCATCAGTGAAGTATAAAGTGTGAACAAGTGACAGACAGGCTAACACTGTTTTCACATCTTGGTTAGCTGCAAATACAGATACATATTAATGTCAAAAAGGCCTCCAGCCTCATATTTACTGCTGTGCTTAAAACAATAAAAGTGAAAGATATGCAACACAGGAACACAAAAGATGAGCTGAGGATGACAAAACTGCTCGTACGCAAAAAGTTAAAACGTATTCACTATTTAATAACACACGAAAACAGAGGTTTAGCGCTTTCAACTGAATAACAGTTCTGAAGAACAGGTTCTGAAGAAGACTGTTATTCAGTTGAAAGCGCTAAACCTCTGTTTTCGTGTGTTATTAAATAGTGAATACGTTTTAACTTTTTGCGTACGAGCAGTTTTGTCATCCTCAGCTCATCTTTTGTGCTTAAAACAAGTCATAGTCATTCATTTTTACATTTTTCTTAAAGGGAAACATAAAACAGCTTCAAGTGTAAAGGAAGATAGCTTGACTTTTAAATTAGCATGTTACTACCATTTTGTCTTAGGAACAAAATTCTTAGGAGGTACCTTTTTATTTCTTCAATTAAAATTTCATATTTAATTCTTTATTTGTTGTTTGAATCTTGTATAATGTTTATCCATTTCACTTGAACATTTAATAAATGCTTGGCTTTTGGGTTTCCAGTTGGTTAAATAACATTCTTATATTTTGATCTATTGGATAGCGTTCAAAAGACATGCGTGCGTAAATGGGCGTGCCTTCGTTGAAGGTTAGGCGTCGAGCTGGCACCTCGCCGTTTCGTAAAAGTCTACTGCCAATCATTAGCGGACTGGAGTTCCGCTGTGGCAACCCCTTACTGGGAAAAAGCCGCAAAGACAAACAACAACATATAGTCATACAGTGTTACATCATTTTATATCCCTTTGTGAAGGCCAAAATATGTCCCTTTGTGAAGGCCAAAAACTAAGTACAGTGTATATATATATATATATATATATATATATATATATATATATATATATATATAGGAGTAATTATACGTCTTGGACTTGTCAACAATTATTTATTTTTAATATTATTTTTCTGTAACACCACAGTGCTTGCTTGGTATACAGTGACATCTTAGCTGTCAGTTTAATCTACATGATTAAGACTGTGAGCTGTTAGTATGCTTCATCCTGTAGTTCTGGGTTTGATTCCTTCAGTCACCATTTGTCTCCTTAACCAGGCAGTTTTCTTCCTGGATTCTCCCTCAAAACAGGAACACATGATTGCATAAGGAAATAAATAAACTACCAGCATTAGATTCTCTGGTAAAGAGAAAGTTATCTCCAGCATTGGGAAGTACAGGCATTATATTATGCCTGACAGTGCAACATAGATATCAGTAGATGTGGAATCCACTTTCATTTCCCTTTCTACCAAATTCTGCTAAGTAAGGACTTTGAAAGTTCTTTGCCTGCCTGTGTGCATAAGATGATCTGCTCTAAGCATTTAAAATGTGTCATGTGATTCTAAATGCGGCATTTGTATTCAGTATAACTGAATGACACATTCCAGATTTTAATTAACATGGGCTTCTGTAAAACTTAAACATTGAATGAATACAAACTGTTAAATATACAGTAGGGTGTATTTTGCTGTCAAACCTGTTAATTGCGTCCATAAGTGGTGACAGTGTGCAAGTAGTCGAGAAGGTGAGCCTGTAGGCACCACAGTGGCTGTGTTCATTTAACCTGTCATAATGTGAAATTAATAATGCTATGTTTTCTTAATTTAAAGACTAAATACTAAATCTGAATTAACAATCAGCTAACATCTGAGGGAAAGCTGTTCTGTTGTTGGAACCTACTCTTAAATAGCTGGCTGGTCTATATCTAGCTGTCTGTGAATGAATTGCTTGCGACAGTTTCCAGCATGGCTGTAGAAACCTTCAGCAAGGGACTTGATATGAATGATTTTTAAAGCTGTTACAAAGATATGGAGGAAAAAGACACAGTATGTCTACTAGGGTAAAAAAACAGAAGTAATCTTAGAAATTAACTCATTAATGATTCATTGTCTTACTTATTGTGTAAGTCAGTGCTGCTGTTTGCCAAAGATACTGAAGAAAGTCCAAATTCAGCATATGAATGAACATTAATCACACCTCAGTGGCTGTATCAGAAAAGAGATGCATTTAACTTCCTGTGTAATTTGGTGAGCCATAACAGTGAGCAGACCGTATAAGCACATAGTCTGCATAATCATTCATAGCAGCTTTGGAACACTGCATTTGCTTGTAGCTTTAATGAAACTTACATTTTAGGACTTCTGGCACAGTTCAGAACCTACATTTTGGCATACTTGGCTATATACAGGAGCTGCATCACAGTGTTATGGAAGCTTATGTCACACATACCTTGAAAAAGTGTTACAATGGAAGAATTTAGTTATTTAAGAGGTTTTATACTGGAAGCATCACCTGAATTTTATTGCATTTTATTGCATTTACAGAACTTTACATTTGTTATGGGACAATTAAGTTTCCATTGTACTAGAACACACAATGACCACATCATCTTCATCCAAAAACTATGCTTAAGATGCAGCTCCAATAAAACTTAACCTTAACTATATATCTTTTAAAGCAATTTATTTGGAGGCCCCTAACAAGGTCCAGCAACCTTTACTGTGTGCTTTCTATGAAGATAGGTTGTCAAAGTGCTAGGAACCTGGGGGTGGGGGTGGGGTGGGAGGTTGGCATAATGGTTAAGTTGTTTACCTTTCAAGTGCAGGGTTTGATTCTCACGTGAAGTAATTGGCTAGGTTTAAAATGGCCTATGAAGAAAGTTAGCCTAGTACTAACATATGAACATATATGTATATGAACCTGAAATTGAAGGCAATGCAGTAATCTGGGGTGGGGGTTGTAGTCCTTTTAGATGCATTTCCATCAAGAACTAAACTGTTTCACCCTAGAATTTGGGAATGTACTAGAAGCTGCATACTTAAGGCATACTATATCAGTATGGGTGCTTGCAATTTGTAAAAATATCACAATGTAATGAAGTAGTGAGACATCAAGCAAGAAGGCATAAGTTATGAGGTTCTGTTTAAGTCATCGCAATAAGCATAGCAACCTATCAGTCTATGTGAGTTCATGAAAATGCATGGCATTACTACACTGATGCCAGCTCTATGCCATGTTATCTGGCTTCCCTACTATTGGTTGAGTGTTATGTGGACACTGTTACAACTTATTGAGCAGAACACCATGAAATACAACCCATAAATTATGGTTTCACAATCTGAATCACTACCAACACAGTTTCTGTTAGTGTAGTAGACATGATTTCAAAGTATTTGGGGTTTTCAATTTTTTTACATGCAGTTTGTATATTTATGCAAGATGGGGTGAGGAGATACAGGGGGTGCTTGTCCATCTGCAAAAACAAAAATGCTTTTACTTGTTTCTTTTTTGTGTGATTCAAGTTTCAAAGTTTGATTCATCTAGTGTTAGCTTTGACTAACTAGAAATCACTTGATTATTTATTTTAGAATAATATTATTATGGCATATAATTCCTCACTGTGACCTCAGTGGAATTGTGAACCCTCTTCTCCTAAACACCTAACATTCTCTATTATTATAATAATACATGTTAATGGAACACCTGAGACAGCTTAAGGAGCTTTTGTTATCTGCACTACCCTACTCCCCTTGGTTTACTCCAGCTTGTCTGGTTGTCTTTGCTTGTCTGCATATTTGTATATAGCATTTATGTCACATATGTATATAACTCCAAAGAGATAAAATGTTAATTAGCAGATAATGAGTTGATGTAGGTCTTTCATGAATCATTCATTTATCACATTTGAATTCATAGTGTAAACAAATGTTTCAGGATAGCATTAGAAGCATTATGGGTGCTACCTGGGACCATGCTATATGGGACGGGGTCGCAGGGCAGACCCAGGAAAAGCTGTAGCTATTCTTCTTTCTTTCTTTTGCATACAGGTTTATTGCATCTGTCCTAACAACTGTCCCAATAACCCCCCCTTAGAAATAGCCACTAAGTTTAACTCATACTTCATTGATAGCATAGCGGCCCTCACCAATCCTTTCCTGACTCCCCTGATTCATGTCTAATACCCCCACCCTCACACTAAAGAAAGTTGCCACCTCCTTCATAAAAAAGTTATTATTCAAATTTTAAACCCTGCTCACCCTCTGCAGATAACCTTCCTGCAGAATATCTCAGAATTGATGCTAACACCATTGCATACCCATTCTCCATTCTTATAAGCAGGTCAATACAGGAATCCTGTATTACTACCATCTGGAAAAAATGCCATATCATCCCTCTACACAAAGGTGGACTTCTATTGAAGTATCTAATTTCAGACCCAGTGCCTAAAATATTGGAAAAATGTGTCCATAAACAACTACTCCAGTATCTCTTAAATGAACCTTTACTAACTAATACTCAGCATGCTTTTACATCTTCCCATAGCATGATACATGCCCAACTAACTTTTATAGATAACATAAATAAAGCCAGGAACAGAGGTAAACTTATATCTTCCTTATTCCTAGACTTATCAAAAGCTTTCAACACTGTGTCTTATAAAAAAGCCCTACTACAGCTGTCCACAGTGGGTATCTCACAGCCTAAGTGAGCTAACCTAAGTGGTTTACAAATTACTTGTCAGAATGTTGCCAGGCAGTCAAATGGAATTCTGCCCTTTCCCTTATCTACCCATCATTGCTGGTGCACCACAAGGCTGTCACCTTGGTCCTCTTCTATTTAATATCTTTATAAACAATCTTCATACTTCTATACAACAGGTGTCCCTTGTACACTATACAGATGATTCCACCCTTACCCGCCTATCAGACAATCTATAACAGTTAGAAAAAAATGACACAATGTGCCTTTAACTGTGTTGAAAACTAGCTTTGTAACCATCAACTCCTTCTTAATCCTAAGAAAACCAAACTAACTTTATTTTTCCCCACAAATCTTTTACCCACGAGAAAAATAACAAAAAAAATCACAAAAATAGGATTGCTATATAGAGCCAAAAATTCCTTACTGCTTCCATGCTTCCACCAGTCACTTTTGCCACTACATACCTAGTCCTCTCTCTATTATATGGTTCTCCCATCTTGACTTACCTCCAGACCACCCAAAAACCTAAACTAGAACAGTCTTACAACAAAGTAGCTAGATTTACAGCTCATACAACTCATAGAACATATCACTATTCTGCAATTAAAAACTCTAAATTGGCTAGAATTATCCCACCAACTAAATTATACCCAACTTTTCTTAACACAAAATTATATTTAATCCAACTTCCTGCCCAGCTATAAGAACAATTCTCCGCCACTATGTCCCAAGTCATCACCTTCAAAGTTCTTACAAAAATCTGCTTGACATCTATAAACCTTAAAAAACTGCAAAGTCTGTGTCCACACTGTGTAACAAAAGTCTGGAATATGATCCCCGCACCAATCAGGGCAATACACAGTGTTGTGCTAGTTACTTATAATATATTACTATCACTTATTGTTTTTCTAAAAAAGTAATATATTATCATTACTAGTCACTAACTAAAGTAACACTTTACTTTTACATATAAGTATAGTTTATCAATTACAATATTGAGATTTCCTCACACAAGTAAGCACCTGCATATAAGTGTTTTATTAAAGTTGTGTACACAACGTTGCAGTGATAATGAATAGCATTTCACAGATGAAAAACTCCAGCAGACTAGTCGTTATAGCTGGGCAGCACAGTGGTGCAGCAGTTAGCGTTGTCACCTCACAGCAAGAGGTTCCCCAGCGCATGGGTTTCTTCTGGGTGCTCCTGTTTCCTGGAAAAAGCTCACCTGCACAGAGGAAGTTGCACGGCAAAAACATGTAACAAAAAATAAAAATAGCCAGCAACAGGTAGACTGCGAGTAATAATAGAGTTTAATGGTATTAAGACTGCATCAAACATTGTTTGATGCAGTCTTAATACCATTAAATTCTATTATTAACCAAGCAAAAAGCACCAGTTCCACAACGATAAGGCTCAAAATAAAAGTAGAGGTTTATTAGGGCTCCTGCCAAACACAGTAGACACAGTACAATACGCAGTGTAAAATCACATCAAACTACGCAGTGTAAAATCACTTTACACTGCGTAGTTTGATGTGATTTTACACTGCGTATTGTACTGTGTCTACTGTGTTTGGCAGGAGCCCTAATAAACCTCTACTTTTATTTTGAGCCTTATCGTTGTGGAACTGGTGCTTTTTGCTTGGTTATTTGTGCAGCCGGCACCTTCCTTTTGATACGTAAATTCTATTATTACTCGCAGTCTACCTGTTGCTGGCTATTTTTATTTTTTGCTCCTGTTTCCTTCCACATTTCCAAGACATGCTGCAGGTAGACTGGACATTCTAAATTGGCCCTAGGTGTGAGTGTGTGTGTGTGTGTGTGTGTGTGTGTGTGTGTGTGTGTGTGTGTGTGTGTGTGTGTGTGTGTGTATGTGTGTGTGTTTTTGTGTGTGTGTGTGTGTGTGTGTGTGTGTGTGTGTGTGTGTGTGTGTGTGTGTGTGTGCATGTGCCTTTTGAGGAAGGTTGGGTGCTGAGCTGGCAACTTGACACCATAAAAACTCTACTGCCACTTGTTCTGCGGACCGATGATCTGTCGTGGTGACCCCTAAAGGAAGCAGCTGAAAGGAGGAGATGACTAGTCTTTATAGCTAGAGAATCACAAATAATAATTAAACAAAACCATACACAGCCAGCAGCACAAGACCTATAAAAACATATCACATTTTGTCTGTTTTCAGCAACTAAAGATTGAAACCCAAGAAGAATTCTAAATAGAACATAAAAAATTGTCAAGACAAAAGTTGGTTGATCATAGACCCACCCAAAGAGTCCTGCTTGGTGCAGTGGTTTGGGAAATCAGGTGTTAAGCCAATGAATGGTGAGTTTGATTCTGAATGACGGCGGAACCAATGCCATTTATTATACTGCAAGGTAAGGATATGATCTTTAGCAGGATAGAATTCTTCCAGTGTTAGGGGCTGTTTTAATGGGCGAGAGTCCCGCAGTACCAGGGCAGGGCTGGAGTCTGGTCATCATTACCTTTCACCTCCTTGCAGTGCTAAAAAAATGAAGTAAATTATGCTCCAGACTAATTCTAATGATCTAGTATGAATTATAACTCTCAACCTGGATACTTCAACAATCTGAACATGAAGAATAGGTACAACTGGCTAAAAATCTGAATACTAAGCATAACATTTGCATGTATAATAATGTAACTCTGCCCACTCCAATGGAATTGTGGGATACCAACATTCAAATAATTGTGAAAATGTTCCCCAGTTTAACTTTAACCATGAAAATATACATTCACACAAAAACACCAGTTAAAAGTCCCTTTACAGCATTAACAAAAAACTCTTAAGGGAAGTCGTAGGCAATAGGCAAGTAAAACACTTTGCATTCTACTTTCTGCCCTACCACACTTCTAGCATATACACAATGATGTCACATTAGCTGCACTCTTACAGAAGTTCATTAAAATAACATACAGCAGTAGTTGTAATATATGAAAGAAGTGTGCACTATATTAATCTAAATAGGAAACTAAAGTCTGTCATAACAATCATTGGTATAACAAGTCACTGTTGTCAATATGTGAGTAGCAGGTCAAACTGAACAATGGATAAAATAAATCTAATTTAGCAACATTCTGTTCTTGTAGTTATGTAAATACCAATGTGCATTAGTAGGTTTTGTAAACAAATCTGGTAGCTGCTGATGCCGGGCACTGACTCATACCTCTAACGGTCGCCAAAAAGCAGGGCACCAGTGAACTGACAATCCTCCAGATTGTCTGGGAGTATATATAATATGACGTATGTTATTTGTGTGTTTATGTGTGTCTGTGTGTCTTCTTTTAGGCTGGCACTGTGCCCATGATTTGTCTATCTTGCACCCACTACTTGCTATGAGGGGCTCCTGCTCCCTCACAACACTGAATTGGTTAAATTAAATATCACAGAATGACTGAATAAAACAGTAAAGTAATATTTCTGAAATGTATAAAATAACTAAATTGTAAAGCAGTAGTGTTGTACTCATTATATATGTAGAAGCTGTTGCAGTATTGTTCTTTAAGGATACAGCAATGTGTGCTTAAAATACCATGTTTAAAATACTGTAAAAAGTTTCACAGTGGAATGTGATGCATTGTTAAATGTCTTGTTTTATAAAGCAGCACAGATAATACCACATATATGTAGTGAAACAGCTGTGATCAACACTGAAACATGTGATGGCAAACATTTGGTTGATAAGGTAGGTATACCAGCATCAAGCATGGATGTGGAGGAGGCTCTTGCTGTTAACAATATTAGTCTTTGATAACTGCATCACTTAGTGTTTAATGTAACTTTAAAACAATACAAAATAACAGTTTTTAAATTTAAAACATAATAAAACATAATAAATCGGTACTTTCTAAATTCACCAGTACCATACCTCTCAACCTCTTAGTGCAAGAAATCTGGTCAAAGACTAGCATGATGGGAGGACAAAAGCCCAAAAATTGGGACATAATTTAAAATACTGCTCCTATAAACTTAGAAAGCTGATACAATAATATGGTTTGTGTTAATATGCATTTTATAAAGGATATGAAGTCTGAAACTCATATATATGTTATTTAGTGACTTCAGTCCTCTGTGATTTACCAGAAAACCACAACTTTTATGAGAAACAGACCAAAACTATGAGGCTGAATCTGGACAGTTGAGAGGTATGTTACATACACACACACACACACACACACACACACACACACACACACACACACACACACACACACACACACACACACACACACACACACAACTTCTTTTTGCTGTCCCTCTCTCTGTGTGTGTGTCTCACACACACATACACACACACCTTCTTTCTGCTGTCTCTCTCTCTCTCTGTCTCACACACACACACACACACAAACACACACCTTCTATCTTCTCTTACACACACACACACACACACACACACACACACACACACACACACACACACACACACACACACACACACACAGCCACACACTCATATACACACCTACTTTTTGCCACAGTAACACACACACTTTATCTCTCATATGAACGGCTAGTTTAAATTACATAGATACACAAACTATCCCTCTCATAAAGAAAAATGAACCACCAGTTTGTCTAACACACATACTCGTACACTCCTAAACTCACTCACACTTACCTCAGCATGGCTAGTTTAAATTCCACAGTAAGTGCAGACTGAGTTTACATCCATAGCACGCAGTAGTAGTCACACTAGAGATGAAGTTGCTGCCTTTCAGTCCTAGAGCAGAAGTTAAATGCTGGATTTCATGGTGGTCACTTTTATTTTTCCTTAATATTTCGACTTAAGATACCTAGTATTTACAAACTTTAATTAAGGCACGTACGCTTATAGAGGACAGTTAAAATATTTTCCTGTTCTACTCATGGACATACTAACTTGCGTGGCTCTATTAATTTGTAAAACCTGTACAAGCTGCACTTATGTTATTTTAACACAGCACCACACTTGTACAGAATTCTATGGTTGCATCAGTCAAGTACAGCTCTAATCATTATCATTATTAGTTGACTGCGGTCTAATACTTTTTCTCAAAAATGTCTTCATTCTTGATATCCTTCAGAAAATGCACACTATCACAAAACGTGTCATTCTAAAACAGGCCTAAGTTTATAAGTGCCCTATTGAAAATTTTTTTCTGATTTCAGACCATTGTACCCCTCCACATATTATGTTTGGCTAATGGCTATGTTTAAAATTTTTTGTGCTGAGTTGCTGAGAGGTATACGAGTTCTGTGGGCTACTGGCTCTTAAGCTGCATTTCTTTATATCAGTGAAACATTTGAAATGCAGACTCACTAAACTGACATCCACCTTACAAATAGCAGGATAATATGTGATTGTACCTACCAATTATTCCTGATTTTGCCTTCTTTTTTTGCCCTGCTTCTGGCAACTGCTTGATTTTCTGTTAAATTGTTGAGGGTTTCAACAATTCAGTATATCTTATTGTTCAAAATGCATACTGACAAAAAATCTGTAAGTGAATTAGAATAATAGAGGCCTGAATCTGAATCCTTACACCCCTCCTCCAGCATTATCTACATATTGATCATGAAATTCATGATATCGAAAATTGTTCTTGTAGTCAGTAAAGAGTAGCAAATGGTCCTCCTTAAAGGAGATGATGCTGCCATCATGGGATGTTTTTTTTTTTAATTGAAGCCTCTTAAAAGTGGGATGGTTCTGGCACCATTGTCAGCACACCAAAATTGGGATTTAATGGGGCCAGTCGGGAATTCGTGGCACCCTATTATTTTCAGCCCAAACTGGGAAATGCCAAGGAATTTGGTACAGTTGAGAGGTATGTTATGAATGCTATGTGCTATGAGTTATGCTAACATTATGTTATAATTTTTTATCCAAACTGGCCCTTCAAAGTCTGTATTACCTCCTAACATCTGATTACTATCCATACTATCCACGCCCCGAAGTTTTCTATCTCTCTTTAGGGGGTGATCTCGCCCATGTTGAGAACCACTGGTTTAAGCAAAAGTAACTCAAAAGTAACTCACATTTAAGTTACTAGTTATTAAAAAAGTAACATATTCCTATTACTTTTTTACTAGTTTGAAAAAGTAACTAGTTATATTATTAGTGACTAGAAACTGTAATATATTGCAGTAATATATCACATATTGTAATATATTATTCCCATGACAGGCAATATATAACATTCATTTATTTAAGCTGCAACTAAAAGAATTCCTCTGTGATTCCTGGCTTTGCATTTGCTGCTCTCCTGTTAAAATTTCAGGTCCTTCTCCTCTAATACCTGCATACTCTTATCTCTCCTTTTCCTAGTTTTTATTTCTTGTGCTCTTATTTCCCTTATTCTTAATCTTATTTCTACTCATTATTTCTACTGCCTCCCATATCTACCCCACTTGATACCACTAACAAATAATTGTTCTCACTGTCCTCTCTCTTCTTCTCTTCTTCCATACCCACTGTTTGAATTTTCCACTCTGACATTTAGAGGGAGGTTGGCATAATGGTTAAGATATTTGTCTTACAGACACAAAGTACAGTGTTTGATTCTCACATGGGTTAATTGGCTAGGCTTAAAATGGCCCACAAGAGCACTTAGCCTAGTACTAATCTTTAACCCTATTTATTTATTTATGAGTAGGCAACAAACTCTCACACTTACAACATGTCAGCACGTTTCAGTGGTACATGATATTGTATTTGTCTTGTTTAAATGATGGTATACATATATTATTATTCATGTCATATGTGCATTAAAATTTGTATTAATCTATGTATTTATAGTGTATAATAATATGATGTAAATATTCACCTATATATATAAATATATATATATATATATATATATATATATATATATATATATGCGCATGTATTTTCTGTTCTTTTATTTGTAGAGCTTTTCTCCCCAGGTCTCCACTGATGGAAGATAAAATTACTCAGTCAGACTTACCCGGCAAACAGATGTCAATAAATGAATAAATAAATCTGACAGGAAAAAAAAAAAACAAACAAGAACATGCAAGTAATGTAATATACATTAATATTATCCTAATAAATAACATCATAATTTGTGCTGAATACTTACGTTCTGGCTGATAAATTCAGCACCACCTTTACCCCTCAACGTTTACCCCTCTATCTCCCTCAACCTTCCCTCAGGAAATATCATCAAATATAACCCCCCCCCCCTACTATGACTAGGGAACAGGTCCTTAATGCTTTCTATAAGACCAAGAACACTGCATCAATGGGCACAGACAATATCCCAGGATGCCTTTTAAATAGCATGAAACATGACCTATCAGGGCCTCTGGAATTATTGTTTAACTGTAGCCTACAAACAAGCTTCGTGCTTCATGAATGGAGAAAGGCAACTGGAAATTCATCCCTGGTTTGGCACCTATGTCTCTAATGGAGGTAACCTATAAATGGTTCATCTCCCTGGCCTATGCTTACACTTATCAGGGGTATCAGAACTTGTCAGAGATTTGGGATGCATGGCTAGGCGTAAAGAGGCCCTTGTGGTCATTAGCCTAGTAAACACCTATGAGCCTATGAACTTTTCCTGGTGGAAATACTCTGGTACCTACTGTTAATTTATAATAACTACACTAACTAAAAATATATACTGGCTCAACAAATAACATTTTATTACCATTTTTTTCAGGAATCTTCATGTCTCCTTACAGATATTTGTAACCATCACCTAAGTTTCATTATTAAGACTAAAATAATACAGAAAAAAATAGGGCAATGTTTTTTATTCCCACTTGTGGATGGCTTTCAAGTAGTGAGTATGCTGAACTTAAAACATTTTTGCATATTTTTATTATCATTATAACATGCAACTATTGTAATAACAGAAACCATAGATACTTTTTTGACACACCACTACCAGTGTCCTGACATATCTTACAGTCATACACATAGTAAATCACATTTTACATTGTTTTATGATATACTCAATATGTAATCTTCTGTTAGTCCTCTATCTAGTCTATATAAATTTAGACTCCTTATTTGTGCAATTTTATCGTATACTAATCTGCAAATTATATTTTATCTTTTTGCTATTTTTTAACAGAACTCAAACTTATATTTCTTTGCTTAAAATTAAATAAATAATTAATAAATGTGTATTTTTCTTTCCTATAATCATAAGTCCATATTTCCTCTTGTTTAATAATAAGATCTGTTTAACACAGTTTTTTTTATTTTGTTGTTAGCTGCCTAGGTGCACTGGCCTGTGGACCCTTTTCTGGCATTACCAGGGCCTTATAGGTAGGAGTACAGCAAAGCTTGCAATATAAAATCAAATGGTACAATAGTTAAAGCAACCTGAAAACATAAACAATTCAGTTGGTACATATCCTCCTGCAAACCATGGAGAATGTGTACTGCTGCAGCACTGCTTCTGTTGTGTGGCAGCACAGTGTTGATGTGTACTGCTGCAGCACTGCTTCTGTTGTGTGGTAGCACGGTGCTGATGTGAACTGCTGCAGCACTGCTTCTGTTGTGTGGCAGCACAGTGCTGATGTGTACTGCTGCAGCACTGCTTCTGTTGTGTGGCAGCACTGTGCTAATGTGTACTGCTGCAGCACTGCTTCTGTTGTGTGGCAGCACAGTGCTAATGTGTACTGCTGCAGCACTGCTTCTGTTGTGTGGCAGCA
>NC_056739.1:335422284-335437284 GCF_019279795.1 Protopterus annectens
TCTCACACCATATATACCACCCTAATGTTAGTCTGTGTTCACATGTGACACCTATCTGGGTTGCAGCAAGGCAGAACAGTGCAGCTGTGAATGAAAGACAGTTACAGAATGCGGACCAGATGTCTGTATGCACTCCACATATAGATAAATATCTGTGTGATACAGAATGTGACATGTATGTGTACAGATACACAGACACTCAAATAGACATAGGTATGTCAACAATGTACAACACATATCTACACTTATATGTACATAAATGTATATTTATACACATATATATATAGTGGCACTGACAATGGCATGCAGGTGAAATAGTCTCTAACAGGCCAGCAACGATAAGTGTCTCCACAGGGAGCATGGCTACAAACACATAGCACAAAGCATGGCACATACACATAGCACAAAGCTTGGTACAATACAACATATGTCCCAATGGTAGGTAAGCAGCTAACATAACAATTGCATTCTATGAATGGTTTGTTGTAGCTGATATGGTGGGGGGAGACAAATATGTGTATTAAGAACTATGTTAACCCTGCTGTATGGGTGGCTCAGACCTTTTTCCATCTTTATGTCTTCCATGGAATAGGTCACAGTCATCTGCCCACATACAGGGCTGCTGAGACAGAGGTTATTATCAACCACCTGGTACAGCACTATGAACTGCTGTTTGGGTGGACAGCCCACAACCAGCAGGAGAGGACCGCTCTGTGGAATGAGCTATTCCACAGGATCAATGATGTCGGACTGCATAACCACAGCTATGAGCAGGTCCGGCATCATTGCATCAACCTGCTTCGCCATGTACGTCAGCATGCAGCTGCTGTAAGGGGGGACCACCTCGCAACGGGGGGGGTGCAACCTGCCCATCCACCCCTTACCCATGTGGAGGAGCTTCTCAGCAGCCTTGTGGCACCTGGCCACCTGCAGCACCAACACCTGCAGGGCACATTTTGGAGGTGGGTGCCAATGACACACCAGCTGAGGAGTGTGCAGGTAAGGCCCCAGGGCACATCGGTGCACCACTCTTGTGTATACAGCTGCATCTGTACAGGTACATCATGCAAATCTGAGTTGTCATATACATAGTCTGCTGCTGTGTAGTAGTAATAAACAGTTGTGTATAAGTTGTAATATTGTGGAATTCTACTGTTGATGTAACGTAATGCTGCACTCACCATTTATGAATGCTACAGCTGTGGCCACTGACATCAACTTTCTCACATTCCTATGTAGGTCCCTCCAGGATACCACCATGGCAGCAGCCCATAGCCAGTGAGTATGGATCGTGTTCATGCATGATGATACACTGGGCATGTAATAGCTCTGGGATATCCCATGCACACATCTAACACACCTACCCATACTGCATGCTGTACACATTCATGTTTTGTTGCTGTGAAATGCACTGCATCACAGTAGAGACCAGGCTACAGTATCAGAAGGGTACAATAGACACAAGCAAGGTAACTAACATCATGTCAATGTGCAATGTGTCCACAGGGTTGTGAAGTATGGCAGGACACACAGCCTACAGTAGGGACATGTGTGAATCAACACCACCATGGCTGCAGCTGCACACAATCAGGTTAAGTAAACAAGGCAGATGTAACCCTGACCCCACAGCACTCATGACAGCAGTGTGTGCACTCCAAGGGATGTGTACATGAGTAGACCTTGCAACCATGCAGAGGTCTGGGACATGTGTAAGGCACCCCCCACAGCCATGGTAAGGTCCGCTGGTTGTCAGTGTAATAGTCTTGCACTGGTCGTACATGCACTGCTGATGTTGTGATCTGTAATGCACACATCAGGCATTCACAAATGATAGCTGTTCACATATCATCCCAGGTATGCATTGCTATAGCACATAGGGGCTGTGATCAGTGGAGCTGACATAACTGACACAGTACTACATATGCAGCAATGGTTTCTACACCTGCGAGGTATGGTGCACAGTACAAGGCAGGGTGCGGTAACACTTTGTACATGGGTGCAGTGTTAACAAGGGGAAGGGCCATCACCTATCAACACAGCCCATGCCTCACATACATGTATACTGCCACTAGCATGAAGTCACTATAGTTGCACTGCATGCTGTTCAGCACCATATGTAATGCATGTTGACAGAAGGGTAATGGGAGGACTGTGTGTACAAATGTTCTGCAAATCCACATGGAGTGTGGGGTGTGTGTGTGTGTGTGTGTGTGTGTGTGTGTGTGTGTCTCGATTGTGTTTGTAAGTGCAATCTAGTGGAGTGTGGATGATGCGTGTGTGTGTGTGTGTCCATGTATGCACAAGCGATAGTGGGATTGACCACATGACAGTACTTCCCCTTGGGATTGTGCTGTACATGTACGTGGAGTGAGACATGGGACACCAGGACAACCTGTCTGGTATGCGAACACAAGACAGCTGATAACATAACAAGGTCTGTAACATGGAGCATGCATTGGGAGGTGAAGTACATACCAGGTATACACATCAATTGCCAGCAGCAGATAGGTAACTGGCTAGGTGGCTACCCACATATGCAGCACTACAAATGCAATGGGGAATTACCACAGCACATCAGTGAGTGTATCCAGGTAGTACTGTTGTCCGCATGATGGGTCACTTGTGCAGCAGATGTGGCATGGACTGAGCAAGACTGTAGTATAAGGCTCTGGTGTGTGACATATGTAGTGAATGTAGCAGCCCCAACCATATAGGGGCCTTGTACACCATTACTGCCCATACACAGGGCAATACGGGATGACAGCAGTGAGGCCATGTACAACCTATTCCACCCAAGTCAGGGAGGTGATGGAGTAACAGGTCAGGTGTTGTAACCACACATGTAGGCATGGAGAGGAATGATATGTTAATGGGCAGTAGTAATGTGTGTACATTAGCAGGTGCCATGCAGGATGGGGAACATATGTAACCGAATACGGGACTGTCTGTAAACCCAGGGAAAGTGAGGTAGTAAGGCGGCTGTCAGTGTGAGTGTATGTGAGTGTGTGTACTGTTATGCAATGCTGTACAGGTCTTAAAGTGTGTATTTGTTTCCCCCACAGGTGATGAGGTGGGTCAGGGTCCCTCCTGCATGAAAACTGAGGTAGGTGTCCCTACAGACACCAATGACGATGGTACAGGTGAGGCACAGGTGGGGTTGTCAGAGGCTGACACTGCACCAACATGTGTCATCACCCTCCTAGCCACCCCAAGCCCGCACACAGTTACAGTGCCCCCACAAACCCCATCACATGTGGCCATAGCAGAGGGACAGTTGGCGGTTGGTGGCAATGACCAGGAAAGTGTGGTGCCCATGCCAACTGTGTCAGGTCACAGTCGGCATAGCCAGATGTCCGGAAGGCCACCACATTGGCAGATGTACCATGGTGCTCATGGGAGGACTACAGGTCATCATGCCCCTGGCACAGGTGCCACAACTGGTACCATCAGAAGCATATTTCAGGCCATAATGGAGGCACAGGCACATATGGAAATGCACACCAGACAGGGCCTGAGGCTGCAGAGGTCTGCTTTCACAGCTGTAAGTGGCAACCTCCATGAACTCGCTGGTGTCTTCCATGAATATACCGAGGTCATGGATAGACGATGGGATGAGATGGTGGGCCTCCTTGACCATGGTATGTCTGTGCTAGAATGTGTGGTGGGAGTGGTGCGATGGCCGCATGGACATGGGCCAGAAACACCAGCAGCTGGCGGTCAATGTGGACATGCCAGGACACCCAGCCACTCCCTTAGTGGCAGTACCAGCCCCAGCACACCACTGGGGCTGCTGTCCACTCCACACCACAGCAGACCTCGTGCACGTGGCCCTGGCCAGTCTCAGGCGGGACATGGTTCCAGTGGACATATGTCATCGTCAGGGGAGAGTAGTACCTGCACGTGCCCATGGAAACCCTGGCAGGCACAGTCAGCATGTCCTTGGCTGGAGGCAGTGAACTGCACACCCTGCCAGGTATGGTCTGCAGCTCTCCAACATCACCCGTATAGGGCAGCCACATGGTGGAACTGTGTGTATGCATACCCACACACTATGCAACCACACCTAGGGTGACCCCATACTGACACACACATCACCATGCCCCAATCAATAAACCACACCCCTCACCTACACACATGGTGACATGTTTGGACCACCCTTGGCCTCTGGCACACCAGCAACACACCCTGTGCATATGATGATACCGGTGCCACATCCGTCTTCCATAACATTGATGTAGGGACAGGCTACTATGGTTCTGATGTGCACATTGACTGTAATAGAGTGCTGCAATGTACTGCAGTGTAAGATGTTGTCAGGGGTAATGTGTAATGCATACATGTCAGGTAGTGTAGCCATGCAGCTATGATGCATCTCAGCTGTTGGTAACACCAATTGGCATCCCCATACTGTTATCCATTTGTGCTGTAGGTGTACATGTGTCAGCAGGAGGATGGTCTGAATTCATATTCCACAAGGGTATGTCAGTGTGGTGACACCATGGGCATGACATATCTGGTGTACAGTTCCACACATGCCACAGGTATGTATAACAATTATTGCCCTTGCAAAATTGACCGGTGGCCTGCTGGCACAGGCATAATCTGCACCCTTATGTCAACCCATCCACATACACACATCCTTACTTGGCGACACTGGGTCTAGACCCCCTACCCAGGTATGTAGTGCTACTGAACTGTGTGGCAGTCATTGCACACACAACACCATCTGTAGGGTGAGGTGTGCACCAGGTCACAGGTTACATTCAGACCATCCACAGACATGTACAATATGGTAATGGGGGATGTAATGTTTGTATATGGAGAATACATAGTGTGTCATACCATCATATACACATTGACTGACACATAACAGGTAGACACATATCTTAGAGACCTGGATGTATTGTTGCTAACTAACTAGTCTGTGTATCAAATGTGTTACAGGTAGGCTGCACACAGCACATGTGTAACTGGGCTGTATCCTGTTATCTGTTACCTGCATGGGTGATGGTGACGGTGGCCACCAGAGAGTGGTGTTTGGGCCATATACCAGATCTACCATGGTGTAAAGACAGTGTACACAGCACCCACATCCCCCACTGGATATTGTACACACTGGAACCCATCTTGATACTCTGACATACCCACTATCAGACATTGGCCACGATGCCAAAACAACCCATTGCATATCACAACAGTGGTACCATAGGGATATGCATGTGATGCACATGCCACAGGCATAGTAGGGTGTTGCATTGCATTGCCATACCTATGGGTGACAACAACAATATCTGTACTACTGTGTGGCAATGTGTATTGTAATAGGAGTATGTGGCCTCAGAATAGTGTACCCTACAGATATGCACACATGCACACATACACACACGTAGCAGACCTCAATGGGATTCCCATGCCTACCGACTCATTGGTACAACACTGTTGTGCTGGTACTGCAAGGCACATGTAGCTGTAAGGGAGAGGAGTGTAACAGGCTACATGTTACGTTAATGGGGTTGAGAGGCACCACACACTATAAGAGTTGTACAAATAGGCATTCTCCCCCCAGCCAAACACGTCCACCCAGCAATATACTACCAAGTGTTGGAGATCCCATAACCAGGGCCTGTGACAACATGGGTACACAATGTTACCTGTACTACATCCCACCTGTATGATGTCAGGCTGGTATTGATAACATATCATGCAGTACAGTCTGGCACCCATGGGTAATGTATTATGTGGAAGCCATCAACATTCCCAGGATACAGATACACAGATACAGATATGCAGATACAGGTTTATATATATATATATATATATATATATATATATATATATATACACACACACACACACACACACACATGTCACTACACATACACATGCAGTTATATGTGCAGTAAGATACATAAGTGGAAGGTGCACACAATGTGGAACAGCCACTATGCCTACAGTTGACCCCCGAATGACAGGACACTGTATGTGCCACTCATACAAATGACAACCATTGCCTGTAATATGCTCCCACAGAGAGGTCATAGGTAAAACACCACCCACAGCTTTGCAGACATGGATATCTTTAATTCTGCACTATTACAGTTCTACATGCCATGCCATATAACTGTTCAGACACTGACAACTATCTCAATGGAGTGATGCTACTGTGGACCTGTTACAGTAATACAGTAGTCTGGAAAGGTTCACAGCTGTTGCTGTCCAGGCCAAGCCATTCACATTGTACAATAGGAAAGACATACTGGGCCACAGGATACCTAACAATCAACAGTATGTAATGCAGGTGTGTAGTTCAGCAGCCTCTAGCTACACACTGTACAAACTCAGTAGGTGGTATAGATGTCATATGACCACATGGTTTGTAACTGCTACATAACATGACATAACTGACACCATCACGAGCACACCAACAAACAGAACAGTTTGTATGGCAGGGGGCAGTCATCCTGCATTACCCAGATCCATGTCAGTAATGTATATATAGGTGAAGTACATGGTACTGTACATCCAGATACCTTAAGGCAGCTCAGCCCAGATACCCCCACATTTTGTAGCAGCCTAGGTCATTTATGATGCTCCCCCCAGACTTAATACAGGGCCATATACCACTGTTACACTGGGCTCTGCAGTTCATAAGGGCACACATGTATTATGTAGGTGATGCCCACACATATATGGCCCCAGCCCCACTGTATGTGTGGGGGTTACAATGACAGTGGACTGATGACAGCACTGGCAGTGTGTTATACTCCTAGCCCACTCTGGATCAACCACTGACATCATAAATATGTGCAAAGCTTGGTATGTAGGTGACGGACAGAGGCTAGAATACAGGCACATATGTGGACAACTGTTGCCATACACTACGCAAGGTGCTGGTGTTACAGGATAGTCTGTAACATACCCTTAGTCAGGGAATTGAGGGTAGAGATGGTCATGAATGTAGCCATGTACCGATAACACACAACACACACGCTGCCAGTGTAATATCTGACACAAGACCTGTGTGGTGGACAGACAAGACATGATAGGCATAGCTCTGGCTGGCATGAGGATAGGCCCACATTTGTGTGCTATGCAGATGGACTGCATTCCATGGCAAACTAGTATGTGCACCCACACCCTGTAACACCAGAACTATACAAAGCATAACACAATTCTACTCGCAGTCTGTCTGTAGTTCCTGATCCTCCTACAAATATGTGGCTGCCCTGAGTGTGCCAGTTCCCCTGTAAGGGGTATTGTTACATGCTGTCGGCAGCACTGCTGCCCACATACAGGTCAGATGTCCATCACACAGGAGATGTAATGGCACCACGCACACATAATGTGGGGATCTATAGTAGGTGGTTGCCATGACAGTGTTAACTGGGTGTAGTACACATGTGTAATCATGTATATCTGGCTATCTGGATAAGTATATGTACATATATTCCCACCATATGTCCTGGACATGAAGTGTAGGCCAACCCCAGCCCGTATGTTCCCAATGTCGTGGTTGCAGGGGATGTCAGGTATGTATAGCAGGTATACTGGTAGACTATTACTACTGTCATTGAGATTGTCTTCACAGACATGGTGTGTTTGGGAGGTCACATCTGCTTATAACATGTGTGCCATTGGTTACTGAAAGACATCCAAAGGACATCATTGTACAGTATCGCTGCTAGCACGTAATGCCACAGTGGACTGCAGCAGAGATATTGGCTAATATATGTGGAGGGTCTGACAGTCTGTACAGTCCAGAGGTATACACATAAGCCCTTAGTACTACACGTGTACCATGCCGGATAATATGGATGTAGTTGGCCATGTAGATTGGTATAACACATAACGACCGGTATATGATGTCCACCATAGGTCATGCATTCACACACACCTGCCTGACCTGACACGGTATGACCACTGGTACAGGGATGCCATGGCCACATACTGCCCAATAGGTATTGACATACATCTGCACTGCATCCCACTGCCCTGTCTGACATGCATGACTGTTAAGGGAGGGCCAGCAGTGGGACATCTGGCTAGTATCTGCACATGACATCCCACTGGGTAAGTACAGTCAGCTGCTAGGCATTTCACAATGCACTGTGCAGGCTGCATGCAGACTGACTCAACACTGGCCTACATCTCCTAAGGGGGAATGCACATGTACCTGCATATAAAGCAGGCTCAAAAGGCATGTCACAGCACAGGGTAAGATACACCTGTATGAAAGTGCATATCCACAACCAATGTGAACACAGCCACAGCCACATATGGTTAGCTAGCATGGTAGTACAGTATATGGACTATGTGTTCTATGCCATCCTCATATGTGCCACTCACAGACTGACCCTACATATACTGGCCTGCTACACAGTTTGGTCTGGTGGCTGTCTGTGGTATGGGACATGTGTGTTTATGGCCCTAAAAACATGTACGCCACTACAGTACCATACAGTGGGGCAGCATGTAACATCTGATAGTAGGGGAACTAGAACAAGGTCATCTACCACAGTCTGTACACAGGCTAAGGTACATATCAACACAACACACACTGTCGACATTCACCATAGGTACACAGACCTCAGTACTGTACGAACATCCACAGAATGTGCAGGTAATGTCATGTAATGTAACCCGTACTGTACATAACATGTGTAGCAATCAGATACATCAGTGGCTTGTTCTCAGATATGATGCCACAAATTATGGTGTACAGCACATATGCACCACGTCATGCATGACATATGTACAAAGGTTGACAGAGGTGTGGCTGGAAGCACATACAGAGGGCCAATATTGACATGTTGCTGTGATAACCACATAAGTTTACTGTTGTTACAGGGTTGTTGCAACATATGTCCTTTGAGGGATATGACATCTGTGACTATCACGGCTTTCTCCATCTACTGACTGCAATCCTCACACAACCATCTGCAGTCGACAGCTAGATGCTCAGTGGGTGATACATGCAACCACGGACCCAACACTGCCCGGGCTGCAGATGACTCTGCAGATGGGGATTCCCCATAAATATGGAACTGACATGGCAGGTATTGAGACATGTACAACAGCCATATCCACACAAACACTGTTAAAGCAACATCACTCCAAATGCAGTATAGTGGCACTTACAGTCTGTAGTCAGGTCAGGCACATCCCCCTCCAGTTTGTTGCACTGTTTCTACAATGTATGTTGTTAGAGGTACACCACAATCCATTTGAGATGCTGTTTGCTACACGACAGATCTAGTTCCTGCTCACAGTGGATGAAAAGGGCCACCACCACCATGATGTTCCTAGGTATTGGAGTGTGTTTCCATACAACTGGCTATGGGAATGTTACCACAGCTGTTTCACATGCAATCAGTTAGGGGAGGGCTGCAATTCCTGCAGAGGCCATCAGCTGATCATGAGCATCACTTATATTACACAAGCTGCTGCCTAAGCAAAGCAGGTGTAGGTCTCCACGTCCACCTGAGAGGGAGTGGGGATGCAGAAAGAGACAAATGTGTCAGGGAAGGGTGGGTGGGTAAAACTGAAGCATGTTTGTATCACACACCTACCAGCACAGGGTATCAAACCCGAAGGGTGGGTGGGTAAAACTGAAGCATGTTTGTATCACACACCTACCAGCACAGGGTATCAAACCCCTGACAACTATGTAGTGCTAGCACAGTTCGATGCAATTATTGGATGTGCCACATGGGTTACCCGTTGTGGAGCACTCAGAACATATATGTGATGGTGAGTGACATCTGCAACAGGGATACAGTAGCTGTATGGTAGGTGACATACATGTGCCTGTCAGCACAGGGTATCAAACCCTGACGACTATGTAGTGCTAGCACAGTTCGATGCAATTATTGGATGTGTCACATGGGTTACCCGTTGTGGAGCACTCAGAACATATATGTGATGGTGAGTGACATCTGCAACAGGGATACAGTAGCTGTATGGTAGGTGACATACATGTGCCTGTCAGCATGAACAGGTGCCAGCATCAACACAGCCACACTCTCACAAGGACACACACACATTGACACATGTGGCAGGACCAGGTGTACAACTCATTGGTTGTGGGATTGCCATGCATGGGTGCATGTCTGCACAGGTGTGTGGTGTTCGATTGCACCAGATGGCTGTCCAAGGCTAGACAATGGGTGTACCTTGGCATCAGGTCACATGACAATGGTCTGCATTGTGGCTCAGGGATGTAGTGCCTGCATTTTCCTACACAGGCGGGTATTGTATGCCCCATCTGGTCACCTGGGTGACTTGTGTGTGGCCAGTGCTGTGCATCGCTTGCCATGTCTGTGTTCCTTTGTCCATGACATGGACGGCATCTGGGATGTGCACACCTCCCACATACATGTACAGTGACATGTGGGACTGTACTTGGGGTGTCTGGCCCATGTTGAGAACACAGATTATCATCAGATCTACCAGTCCAACCCCACCTGTGGTGGGAACTGGTAATGGCCAGCAGCTTTACCCTGCACCTACACTGAGTGCATGCTATCAGCATTCCCTACTGTCAGTGGCATCTGTCCATACGGGCATGATGTCAGGCATGGTATGCATTGTGGATCACATGTGATGGTACCATAGGTGGTGCAGGTGTCCATTGGGGAACATGGGGGAGGTGCACTGTCGCACGTATGTGCATATTGGACAGATGGATAGGGTGACATGCCCTCTGCGGCCCACTGCTGTCACTCCATAGTTGCCATCAGTGGCCAATATGCAGTGTACTACCCACATATTGGCTGTTACCTAGGCATGTGTGTGTGTATGTATGACACATGGGTTGAGAGTGTGCTCTGGGTAATACTGGGGTTGCTAACTGATTGCCTGGCCTTGATTTCACATGTCGGGGTATGACTTTGCACCCCAGCCTCTCAGCCATATCACATGTGTTATCCCGTAATGGTGGACATTGTGATATATAGTATGGCCACCATATAAAAAATATGCAAAACCCACTCCACATTGGGCACACCCATCTCTACAAAAGATACGGGTTACAAACACACACACCCACACACAGAGATGCACACTTGTCATGTTTGGGAGTAGAACCTCTACCTAACTAGTGCATTACACTACAGCACTACACAGTTATAGTACACTCCACAGATATTACTGGAGTAGTTCTTCCACAAAAGTGTATTTCACAATGACTGACATCAGCAGGATTGCCAAAGTAGGGCATATGAAATGACTGCGAGAGACTAGGCTAAACTGCATTGCTCCCTATACAGACAGTGACACACACGATACATCCAGAACTGGGATGGAACCCTATCATGGTTCTAATTCAAAATACAGCAGTATGCAGTTACAAAATGTACTACAGTGATTACTGGTCTACAACCTTCCCAGAGGTGTATTTCAAGCTGCGTGACATCAGCAGCCCTGTGAAACGTGGGTATTTGAATTGTAAGGGGTGTGAGTAGCCTAAAAAGCATTGCACTCTACACAGTCAGACATGCACACAAACACAGACACACACTCACACACACAGTTGCCAGGTTTGGGGTTGGAACTCCTACCTAACTAGTTTATCACACTACAGTGGTACGCAGTTATGGGATGCACTACAGAGATTACTGGGCTACAACCTTCCCAGAGGTGTACTTCTAGGTGGGTGACATCAACAGCCTTGCCAAAGTTGGGTATGTGAATTGTAAGGGGTGTGAGTGGCCTAAAAGGCATAGCTCTCTACACAGTCAGTGACAGACAGACATGCACACATACGCACACACAGACTCACATGTACAGTTGTCACGTCTGAGGTTTGACCTTCTACCTAATTACATTATCACACTACAGCAGTACACAGTTACAGCATGTGCTACAGAGATTACTGGGCTACAGCCTTCCCTGGGGAGTATGTCTAGGTGGGTGATATCAGTAGCCTTGCCAAAGGTGGGTCTGTGAATAGTAAGGGGTGTGAGTAGCCTAAAAGGCATTGTTCTCTACACAGTCAGTGAGAGACAGACACACACTCTCACACAGTTGCCATGTCTGGAGTTAGAACTCCTACCTAACTAGTTTATTACACTACAGCAGTACGCAGTTATGGGATGCGCCATGGAGATTAGTGGGCTATAATTCTCCCAAAGGTGTATTTCACATTGGATAACCTCAGCAGGCTTGTCAGGGTAGCACTATGGGGTAGGTCGTGTGTGCATGGTCCATAAACCATTCGTGTAGGGGTGACACACCACAAGCGGCCACACATGGGGTCATATGTCATAGGTACATGTATAGGGCTACTAGATGACTGCGTCTTTGTACAGCCATGTTGCACAGGTGGCACGAGGACCACATAGTCTGTGGTGCTGATAGGTACTGGTTGCTAGTAACTGCAGTGTGTGACATCTGCACCTGATGTGTTTGGGGCCCTTTGGCTGTGTGCTGGGTGGGACAGGCGTAGATGGCTCATTGTCACTGGTTGCTAGTAACTGCAGTGTGTGACATCTGCACCTGATGTGTTTGGGGCCCTTTGGCTGTGTGCTGGGTGGGACAGGCGTAGATGGCTCATTGTCACTGTCACCCTCTTTCACACATCTATATCATCTATATCCATCTACCTTTGGCTTATTATGGTGCACAATAGAGGTGCCCACAGTTTAATAGCGCTTTACCTAGCACAATAGAGGTGCCCACAGTTTAATAGCGCTTTACCCAGCGCAATGTGTTTGCGCGGACGTGCGCGCCATGCCAACCAGGGCACTGAGGAGCAAAATAGAGCAAAGTTGCTTAAATGCAGCCATACCCCCTAGCCTGTCTGGATAGTATGAAAATAAAATAAATGACAAGGTTCGAACCCAGGACTCAGTGCATCAGTAGCAAAGTACAGAACCACTAAGCCATGACAACATAAGAGAAACAGCCACTATTAACATTCATATACTTACGAATGGTAGTTTAACCATTACTAAGCAGGTCTGCAGTCAGCTGAGAATTTTACAAAATGGCCAATCACAAAAAAGTGCGGGAAATGTGGCAAATTTAAGCCGTAACAGGCGGGAATACACGCTATAACTGATTGTAGCTCACATCTGCAGTTAGAATGTCTGGTGTCAGAGAGGGAACACGCTTCTGAGCACAATGTTGGGGCATCGAGGAGTCCAAACACATGGTTTGGCTCCTTGTTCACCGTCACGAGTCAAGACTCCTGCAAGGCCAGTTCCAAGGGACAGAGTACAAGGCAGAGGCTTGGAACTGGTTAGCTTGTGACCTCACCAGTGCCACAGGCATTCCTCGGACTAGTGAGCAGGACCGTCACCACCATGCAGACCTGAAGAGATGAAAGCAGGACTGCCTGAACCAATGGATACAGGAGACCCATGGGATGTGGGATGCCCCACAGCTGAGTATGTAGCCATGGAATGCAGTATGTAAGAATTGATAATGGAGTATGTAAAATGGATAGGTATGTCTCAATATCCTTTCATTTACTTTACAGCTGCAGGTGACCGTGCTATGAATCAGCAAGCCTATGCTGATAGGCTGCGCCACCAGGCAGGTTAGTGATTATTCTGCATGTATTGTTATAGAAGATATGGGAGAGAGCATGAAAGAAAGTGTTGTAGTCCAATAATACAGCCATAAAATTGCCTGAATAAGTCCTCTGCATGTACTGTCAGATAAAAACATCAGAGAGGCAGAAAAAGAGTGTAGAAACCCATTAAGAAAGGTAGCATATGTCTGGAATAATATCTCTGCAGGCACTGCCATATAAAATAAGTGAGTGAGCCTGAAAAAAGATTGTTATAACCTATTAATAAAGGTATATGATGTCTTGAACATGTCTGCCATATACACCATTAAAACAAATAAAGGAGTGAGCCTGTGGAAAAGTGTGTAATGTCATTAATAAAGGTCTAAAACCCAGAGTGTGTCTGTGTCACAGTCTGAAATGTTGTTGTACCCTTGCAGTATACAAACAGTACTGTTTGAAAAGGTGCTGGCAACCCAGAGTTGTGCAGTCCCATATAAAGTGGGTGATGGAAGTACTAGTAGCTGTGAAACATATATACAGTCCACAACAGGCAGTTACTGGCTGGAATGAATAAGTAAACCTGGCACACATGTAGCATGTTATTTTTCCCCAGAAATGTGAGTGTGTGTTAACAAATGCAGGGTTCTGTACAAATCGAACTGAAAATATCATGTGAAAACATCCCAGATATGTAGATAAAGAAATATAAATGCAATCAAGAAATATGTAGCAGTAACATCTGCATCCTGGACAGTTAGTATGTCAGATATAGGTCAGGCATATATTGAACTAGCCAAACCCAGTACACAACCTAATGTATGGTGGCAAGTGTAATAATACATGTAGGGGATATACACTTGCAGTCACTAGGAATGTAGTGTATACTAAAAGGTCATTATAAGATGTTAACCGAGGTTTTTTTATACACCCTACTGTATGTGCATAAACCATGCAATTCCACACCTCGGTGGGTATGTGCAATCTTAAATATTTGTTGGGACATATGTCCTATTGTTCTATAAATATTTGCATTCACATTGATGCATGTGCCCTGTTTAAACACCACAATCATGGTGGCCTGTTGCTACCAAACATCCCTGCATGCTGTTGGAATAACCATTGTGGTTCAATATATGCATGTGTTAAGCTTGCTGTTCAACTGTTGTACCCCTGGTGTGTTGGGTTAATGGGAATATTATTGCATGCTGTTACAACTAATCTGGAATGCTGTTTTGCTTATGTTGTAATTAAACACACCTAATCACAGAACGTATGGGAAGGCTGGTTCCAGCGGACCCACCTGTCCCTCCTCAGCCGGCGAGAGCACCTGGCACCAGCAAGTCCAGTGCCCAGCCCGGGCTCCCCTCCTCCGTTGGTCCTGTGCCACCTTTGGGTGGAAGCGCTGCAGGGGATGGGGCTCTTCCCCCCCCCCGTGTAAGCATGGGCAGAGAAGGGCCACCTGTCACCCTTCAAAGGGTCCGGGC
>NC_056739.1:335442284-335476231 GCF_019279795.1 Protopterus annectens
GCATTAGCTTGATATATACCCCCGTGGCGAGGTTGTGCATTGTATCCCAAACAGTGTGCCAAGTACTGGTGTATACTGGTTTGTTATATGGAGTGTGGCAGGCACTGTCAGCCAGTTGTGGGCTGAGCACTGATATGTGGTGTTGAACATGTGTATCCTCTGACAAACAGATGCTATATATGGCAGTTAAGTGATATCTGTACTTAATAATGTTAAGTGTGCCACATGACTTGCTCACACATTGTTTAATTGTCTTCCAGGGCTATGGCTCATCAACGCAATCAGTCATACAGCTGCAGAGGAACAGGAAATACACAACAGCCTGGTGCAGCACTATACACTGCTGTTTTCCAGGGCCAGCCAGCACCAGCATGAGCATACTGCACTGTGGCAAGATCTTGTTCATCGGGTAAATGACATAGGCATGCATAACCGGACATATGAGCAGGTACGCCATCACTGCAGTGATTTAGACATGTCTGGTGGCGTGCGTCTGATATCCATAGACAACAGCTTGCCACAGGTGGTGGGGTGGCCATACATCCCCCCCTCACCAGAGTGGAGGAGCTTCTCCTTAGCGTGGTGGCTCCTGGCCTACAGCAGCAACAGCATCACACATGTGTCATCATGGAGGCCGGAGCCACACAGCATGATGACATGGAGCGTGCAGGTAATATGCCCTATCTGTAGACTACTGTTACCTGTATTGTTAGAATATGCATATATGAGATGTGTACTGTGTGTTCAGCAGTTGTGCTGCCTATTGTGTGCAATACTGATATTTGGAATAGTATCTGTATACCTGTGACTGTTCACTGTTGTTCTACTGTAGTTTAGCACACTCACAGTAGCAATGCCACAGTTGTGGCCACTGACAAACTGTCATATTCTTGTAGGTCCCTCTGGTGTGACAGCAGGGCAGACGATACATGCTGGTGAGTGTGTTAACACTTTAATATTGGTAATGACATGTGCATATCATAGGTGATGTATAGGCCATGTACACGTAACACACCTACGCATAATGCATGCTGTGCATGTTTGCTGTGAGACATTAAACATCTCAGTAAAGTCAGTAGCTGCCTCAATCACATGCAATGCACAGAGCAGCAGACATTTGTGGCAACACTGTACTGCACATTGGATATGCATAGTTGCTACAGCTGTACACAACAGAACACGTGTATCATATGCAGTACACGAAAACATGCTACATTTGGCATTAACACACACCCGCTGTAAGGTCACACATCAGCATCCCACATGTCATGCACACACACATGATGTACCTCAGGGGTAGAGGCCTATCATGGGGCTGTGCAACACTCTTCAACACATAACAGTCATTTTAGGCAATGCTCCCTACTGGACACCTCACACACCTATGTACAAAGTGGCTGTTTAATTGTGAACGTAGCCATGGCACTGCAGTTCAGGTACAGCATGCTAGGCGGTGATCTTGCACACATTAGTAGCTGTGAGTAACCAGAAGATGCATGATGATGGCACAGGGTACTACACCCCATCCAGTTACAGTGACCACAGTACTACTCATAGCAGTCATTGCTGTGCACCTCAATGTTGTGTGTGTGCAAACATATGCACCTATACACAATATGCATAGCATGTTGTGTGTGCTTACATATGCCAATATACACAATATGCACAGCAGTCTCCATCCGAACAAAGTGACACATATATGTCCTGGAATGCTAGTGGATGTATAGGTCACATGACACACATTGGGTATGTGTGGTGTTTAATGTTGCAGTCATGTAGCATGCCATGCCATGGCTGGCACCGACATATCTGCAATATGTCCCACACTCACCGTAACCACTGTACAATGGCCATGTCGAGCATTGGGATTCCTTCACATCAACATGCACCACTCATCCTGTGTGTGTACATAGCATGCATGTGCTACACCTGTGCCCACTATTATCTGCTATGGACACAGACACTAATCACACATGGCAATCTATGTGTCACACAGATAACACATGCAGCCATGGCATGTATACCTGTGAGTGATGGTGCACAGGGCATTGCAGAGCCGATAATACTTGCACAGCAATGTTGTGTCCAGGTACACATTGTGTTCCAGGGTGTAGCCAATCACTGAACAACTACACAGTTGCATCAAAGCTATGTACACTGCCATGAAATAGGGGCGTCTACACTTGCACTGCATGGTCTTGTGCAACACATATTCTGCATGCTGACATGTGTGTGGTGACTGTTTGCCTTGTGATACTGACACCCACCTTCACCCATTATAGAGCATGTGTTGGATTGCTGGTGTGTCTATGTGCTGTAGTGAGGAGTGTATATGTGTGCATGTGTGCATGCGTGCATGCATCATGTACAGACTGTAAAGTATGTTTCCTGTCTTCTCACAGGTGCTGAGTTAGGGATGGCCGAAAGCAGCAGGGATTCTGAAGCCACTGCCACGAATAGTGGTGATGATGAGACATGTATTCTGGCACAGGAAGGTTTGACAGGGTCTGTCGTTGGTCCGCCAATCGACAGTACACAGCATTCAACCCCATCTATGTGCACACTCATACTGTCAATACATCCCTCATCACCAATGGCCATAGGTGAGGGACAGCATACTGTTGGAATTGACCAGGAGAGTGTGGTACCCATGGCACTTGCATCCCCTCACAGCAGCCATAGCCGGATTCCTGGGATGGAACCACATAGGCAGAGGTCCAGGGGTTCTTGGGGAGCACCACTGGTCATATTGCCCCTGACAGATGTGCCCTCACAGGTCTTACAATGTCCAGTATGTTCCGGGTTGTAATGCAGGCTCAGGCACGTATGGAACCATACACCAGACAGGGACTTAGGGCGCAGAGGGCCCATTACACCGCTAGCAATGACAGCATCCGTGACCTTGCCGGTGCCATCCGGAATTACACAGAAGTCATTGACAGACATTGGGGGGAGACAGTAGATGCCCTCCACAATATGTCTTCCATGAGCCAGGACTGTGCGGGATGGTTGCGACGTAGATGCGGATGCATGTCAGCAACAGCTGGCAGTGGTCACGGACGGCCCACAGTTCACAGTTGCTCCCGTAGTGGCAGTACCAGCCCCAGCCATGGTGGGGCTGGCCCGTCCATTGACCATCCCAGTAGACCATGTGCACATGGCTCTGGCCAGTCCCAGCAGGGACATGGGTCCAGTCATCATACCTCTGCCTCTGACGACAGTACCCAGTTGGGGTTGGTACCCAATACTGACCGTAGCACCCCTGCCAGGCACAGGTACTGTGTCCGTGGCCGGAGACAGTGATCTGTACAGCCTAGCAGGTACAGTCTGTGGCTGTCCCACAAACTACCATATATGGCAGCCACATGGTGGAGCTGTGTGCATGCAGTCACACACATTAACCAAACAACTAGGGCTCACACACACACACACATTACATCAACATTGGCCCATGCGGTACTGTTGTCCCTCACACACACAAACACACACACACATGTCGATTGGATGAGTCAATGTCAGGCTCTGGCAAACAACAGCACACCCTGTGCATATGATGATACCTGTGTCGCCTCCTGTCATCTGTAACATTGATGCAGGAACAGGCTAACATGGTGCTGATGCACAGGGTGACATTATAGCAGTGTAGCAATATTAGCACGTTGTCAACAGAAAAGTGTAATGACATCCTTGTAGGTATGTCTGAGCAGGCATTATGCATCAAAGCTCTGATTGTCAATGTAGCATTGTTTACACCATTGTTAGGTCTGAGTATGTATTGTCCACCCATGTGCCACGTGGCTGAAGTGTAACGTGTTGCCAGCATGTGTCAGTGAATGGACAGTATGTGTGTGATGTGTGCAGTACAGATTAGCAAGTGTATATCTGTGAACATGGTGGGTGCACACTGTCTGTACGTGCATGGTGGACACATGGGACATGTGGCATACCCTGTTGTACACATTGTTAACATCTCATAGTAACTTTCAATGGCCAGTATGCATTCTACTACAGTTATGTACTAACATGGGTCCACATGTGTGCATAACATGGGTTGACACTATGCTGTGGGTGATACTGTTAATATCTGTCAATGATTTGTGGTCTGGTAGTATACACAACCTCAACAGCATGACTATAAGCAATCATTGGATGATGTCCTGACAAATGACACAGTTGTAGGGAACTCAGTAAAAGTTGGATCCTTCTGGTACTATACTCTAACACTAACCAGTGGTATTGACCGCCACCCGTTCCTGGGACCACACCTGTTTGGCATATAGCCCCCTTAGGTACATGCAAACACACTAGGGATGTGTCCATCCACATGTGGAAATGCATGCATTGGCCTACAATGCATTCCCTGGATGGGACGCATATCCTACACAAGGGAGAAATGCATGCATTGGCCTACAATGCATTCCCTGGATGGGACGCATATCCTACACAAGGGTATCATACATACAGATACCTGTTGTCTGATACATGCTGTATAGCAGTAAGCCGGCTATGGCATAGTCATCCACATTTACTATACATACTATCCTGTCAGTACCACATCGATGGTAGACCTCAACATGTATGTTGGGTACCAATGTGTACATACAGCCTCATGTTGTCATGTGTCCCTTGGTATCCACATATCCATAGGTATTGTGGAGTCCCTCGGTGTATCACATAAGACATTAGAGGCCTGAATGCATATCCACAAGGCAGTTGTACACCTATACAGACTGTCCATTATTGCCAGTCATTGTGTATGAACATGTCTGACATATACCCCAGGCATATACCCTCACTCACACTACTCTTTAGTAACTGTCATGGGTGTGTGTGGCACAGATGACCTTGGCCACAGATCACAACAGTGGACGGCCTTGGCCTTGTCACATACATATGTGACCTGCGATCTGAGAATCACTGGCACAACCTGTCAATGGAAACAGATGTATTCTTGTAGTATGCAGGCTTCACACCTATGTACTGATTGAGGGGACATGTACACATATATTTGCCACGCAGATACCTGATGTGTGCAATGCACTTACTATTTTAATCATAATATGTCCTACCATAGTAAAATCAAAACTCACACCACATTGACACACACACACTGTCAGTGTTTGTAGGATTCAAACCCATACCTAACTATGTTATGATACTAGTGAGAGATGCATTAACACAGCACACTATTTGCTTTACTGGCTAGTTTTACTTCTCCGTCTATTTGTAGGATGGTGACAGACTTTCCAAAGAGGAATGTACCTCTTAGTGAGTTTTCCCAGTCTCCAAAAAGGGCACTCCTCTCAAAGGAAACTGTACACATACACACACCCAGTCAGTGTTTGCAGGATTCAAACCTCTACCTAACTATGTTATGATACCAGAGAGAGAAGCATTAACACAGCACGCTATTTGCCTTGCTGGCTGGTTTTCCTTCTCCTGCTGTATTTGTAGGATAGTGACATCAGACTTTCCAAAGAGGAATGTACCTCTTTTAGTGAGTTTTCCCAGTTTCCAAAAAAGGGCACTCCTCTCAAAACAAACTGCACACATACAATCAGCATTTGCAGGATTCAAACCCCTACCTAACTATGTTATGATACTAGAGAGACGCATTAACAAAGCATGCTATTTGCTTTACTGGCTAGTTTCCCTTCTCCTGCTGTATTTATAGGATGGTGACATCATCAGACTGGACATGGAGATGTGAGTACACTTTGTTTTATGCCATTCCAGGAATGGTCCATGTGGGTCAGCAGGTGTCAACAGCTTGAACAGGACCTCATAATCCTTACTTGTGTGATCTATCTGTGGACACATTGACATTCCTTCATATGTCAACACATATTTATGCACAGCTTGTTAGTTTTGTGGATACTACATGTGTCTGGGATGTTGATAAAGGGCTATTCAAAGTCTGAGACATGTGTAGCTGTGTTCAGTGATGTATGTCCTGGGTGGCTGCCTTGCAAACAGTCTAGCATGTTTGGGAACCATGATCCGCACCTGAACATACCATAGTTGGTAGGGTTGTGTGTATGTCGGCTTCCAATAGCTCTGTTTATGACTTCAACCATGGACTCCATTACCTTGCAGATCAGACTTCATAGGCGTACTGGACTGTACTTTCCATGGTGTGTTGTGCACCAACACTTGTGGGGAGTGCCATATGTTGCTGTAACACATTCAATGGTTCCACATCCTGTGTAGGGGGTGAGGCTCAGCTGACTGTTCAGGTGCAGGATCTGTTTGTTCTGTAGTTTATGCATGACATATTGGGAATCAATGTATTCCACTTGCTGCCATGCTTTTGGCATTGGGGGTAGCTGCTCATCCATTCTACATGTGATATCTCCTGGTATGATGATATGGACTATCGTCAGTGGGAGCTGGGTATGTATATATGGGCCTGTCTGTCAGGATGTCGGCATTGTCAGTCAGGTACAGTTGGCCCCGACTCAGGACATATATGGGTGTACATTGCTATTTATGACATAGCTGAAGGTGTCATGATTCAATCTGGACTTCTTCTCAGCTACTCTTTACAAAACACCAACAAACCTGACCACTAATCCCTGTTATACTCTTTTACACACTTAACACCCTACTGATCCTTTGTGATCAGGTTACAGAGTATGTCATCATAATATCCTGGCATGTCGAGGGGTCGGTTTCGTGTGTACTCTCCAGTCCAGCTGATGAATATTGTGATGTTGACACAATAGAAGCAAGGCACGCATGGTGGACTATGGTGCCCGGTCCAAACCAATAATCCAAACACACAGAGGGACCAGCACACACGGCAGCAGAAATAAAATACAAATTAAATTTTATTCGAAGGTAGCTAAAAGGCTACCTACCATACAAAGTCACAGACCAGTTTGGGCTAGTATAGCCTTTCTCAATGTGATATTTTCATTGAACCAAAAAGTTACTTTACAAAACACCTTCACATCCTGGTACTCTTAATATACCCTTGATTTAAAGTGGTATACTCCTAACTGAAATTATTTGATGGATTATAGTGCAGTCAAAGTTTAGAACATGTAAAAGATAAATGTAATGATTTGATAAGACATACAGATCTGAGAACCTGACAGTTTAAACTTTGATTATATAATTGCAAATAAATTGTATTATAAACAGCCATAATTTAGCTTGCATTATTCACAGGACCCAGATGAAAGTTTGAATGTTTAAAATATAGTATATAATGTGGATCCATAATACAGTTTGAGCCCAGTTACATGATCATATTTAAACAAAATTCTATTTTCAATCTCTCGGTGGTACCCACTACTAAAGCTGACACTAAATATTAATATTATTATCTAGAAGTACCATCATGTACTTCATATTCATTCAATCCTGGTTTGAAAAAAGCCCCAAGATTGGTAATCCACTTGCTTTCCATATTGTTAAGTTTAGTATGCCAACCCATCTTAAAGTTCCTATGAAGTTGAATTTTGTCTATGACAAACCTGAACGAGGCCCCTGTGTGATGTTTGCTGTGTTTGTATAAAGCGTTTTTGATTCGTCTGTTTCTTATGGAACTTAAATGCTCACTAATTCTTATTCTGATGGGTCTAGAGGTCTGACCAACATAAAAAGCAGAACAGGTGCATTGGGCCAAATAAATAACCCAATCAGAGCTGCAATTTGCAAAAATGTTAATATTGTAGACCTTAGAAGTGTTTTTACTGGTGAATTATTTAGTTTTGCAAATATACTGACATGCGCTGCAATGTCCACATGGATAGCAGCCCACTAAAGCGTCCCCAAAAAGTGTTGTTTGTAATGTGGAAACCGGTGTGAACCTTTTGTAATGTGTTAAATGGGAATGAATGGTGCGCCCCCTTCGGTAAGAAAAAGCACATGTATCTGGGAGAATATCATTGAGAAATGGGTTTGATTTTAGTATATCCCAATGTTTACTGACAATTTGAACCTGGATGTATTGTTTCCATAAGTGGTGACTAATCTGATAGGTTGTCTACCTCAAGTAACTTCATCCTCTGGTCTATTGTATTTTAATAGGTCTGATCTTAAACTGGTTTGAATTTGACTGATCGTATTGGTTAGATGTTCAGGATTATATCCTCTGTCCACAAATCTTGCTGTTAGTTCCTGTGTTTGTGCAGAATATTCTACATTTGTGGAGCATATTCTTTTTAATCGCAAAAATTGGGACTTTGGGATGTTGCTGATGATGTGGCGGGGGTGAGAGCTAGTAGCATGAAGTAAGGTGTTATATTGTGGGAATTTTCTGTGTATTGATGTTGCTAAAGTGTGGTCAGGTAATCTTTTAATGACCACATCCAGAAAAACTATTTCATGATACCCAGTATTGGCTGTAAAATGTATGTCAAATGGATTATTGTTTAGGTATGCAATAAATTTGGATAATTCATCCATACCTCCCCGCCACACCAACCAGCAATCATCCAAGTATCTCCGCCAGATGTCCATATTGTCCATGTGAATATTCTGCTGGGCATCATATATGAAGGCCTGTTCAAAATATCCCATAAACAGATCCGCGTAAATCGGGGCAAAGGATGCCCTCATTGCTGTTCCTTTGATTTGCCAATATGGGTTGCCTTCAAAGTAAAATATGTTTTTTTGTAGTACATATTCTGTAAGCTTTATCAAGAAATTGTTAAATCCAGTAGAATATAACTTAGATTGATTTAACCAATAAGTCACCGCCATGATGCCAGCCTTGTGGGGGATGCTCGTGTATAATGATGATACATCTAATGTACATAACAGCCAATCATCTTCCAGCTGAGAGTCTTCAATAATATTCAAAAATTGTGTGGTATCTTGAATACGTGATCTGACCATGGTCAGTAGTGGTTTTAGATGTTCAGTCAGAAAGGCAGACAGGGGTTCCGTGAGAGATCCTTGACCTGATACTATAGGTCTACCTGGTGGATTAAGTAGATCTTTGTGTATTTTCGGTATTAAATATAGGTATTGTGGCATTGGTTCAGTCACCTTAAGTTGCCTAGCAACTTGTGGAGTAATAATACCCTCCTCCGCTGCCAAATCTATAAATGAGTCAATCTCAGATTTGAAGTTAGAGGTGGGATCTACTACCATCTGTTTGTAAAACTGTGATTGAGAACTGTTTTAAGTGCCTCTGCCTTGTATTTCGAATGATCCATTACAACAATACCCCCACCTTTATCCGCTGGAGTGATAACTATGTTTTTATTGTGTTGTAATTGTGAAAGTGCTTCTCTTTCAGACTGAGATTACTGCGATTACATATAAAGTTATCAGAAAAATGTAAATCCCTCATAACACAATCTTTGAATATTGAGACATGCTTGTCCATCGGTGGTACAAATTTTGATTTGCCAAACCGGAAACCAGTAGATCTTTGAGAGTTAGACTCATCTGAAAAGAATAACTTAAGGTTAAGTGTTCTACAAAAATTATTAATGTCTTCCACTAAAAAATGTTCAGACACAGGTGATGTGGGTACAAAATTTAAGCCTTTATTTAGTACCTTATATTGTACATCCGTAAGTGCAAAAGAAGAAATATTAAGTACATTATTCACTGTGTTATTTGTTTCAGTAATGTTTGAAGATTGGTTGTACCCATATTTTCTCCTAGGTTTCCTCCCTGCCCTACGTTTGTTTGTCCTAAAGGGATGAATTGCTTCCTTTTTGCCACTGGGGACACGTGGTTGGAGGAAACCTCGCCATCTGTGGTTGATGAATAATCATCATCAGATGTAACAGTATGTGTTGTATCATTCTTTTTAAGGATAGGTCTGGGTCTTTTCTTACCCCTTTGTGGTTTATATGTCCCCTCACTAAACCTGACATTTGTTTGTGTTACGAACGGTTTACCTTTTTCGTAATCACCTAGGTCTCTGTTAAACTTGTGTATTTTCTTTTTCTTGAGTTGTTCCTCTATGTTGGTCAATTCTTTGGCTAATTCTGATAAATAACCTTGATAATAATCTGTGGTAGAAAAGGATTCAGCTTCTAGACAAGTAGTTTGTAAGTCTGTGATCAGTGTTTCAATGGTTCTTTCATAGTATTTGGAAAGGCTATCAACAAAAAGCATAGATGCCTGATGTTGGGCTGTAGCCCAGTCTTGTGTTAATTGGTTGTCAATATTAGCCACTAATGGTTGCAACTTAATACGAAGCCCTCTAGGTGTGATATCTTTTATTTTGTATGCTTTGAAAAGCTTCAGGTGCCATATGTTGCTTCTGAGAGTTTTCATTTGTCTACTAAGTTTGGAGAAAACAGAGCCACATTTATCTCTGGTGTCAGTTATGACATTATCTGCCATAGGGGATTGACCTGTATTAAGTCCAAATGCATCTAGATTATCCTTATCTGCTGAAAGACCCCTAAGGATGTCATTCAGGTCCATGATTAGGACCAATGGTTAAATTTTAAGCCTATAATATTATGTCTGTTACTGATAGCCCAACATTACCCCCTAAGTAAATCTTTTTTTGGCTAATAGCTGACAAAAAATAGAGTAGTTAGACTTATTCAAAAAAATTATACCAGTATTCAATATTGCATGGTCAACCTAACCCTATATGCCTGAATATCCAAAATCCTTAATTAAGACCAAAAATATTTTAAGCCTGTTACTGATAACTTATTAGCCAAAAAAGGAATTTAGGGGGTAATGTTGGGCTGACAAAAAATAGAGTAGTTAGTCTTATTCAAAAAAATATACCAATATTCAATATTGCACGGTCAACATAACCCTATATGCCTGAATAGTACAAATCGGTCACAAGAATACAGAATGAATATGTTGTTATATTTTCATACCCTTACAATAAGTGGTATTATTACAAAGAAAGTTCCTAAATAGTATATTAATTATTGGCCATCGTAAGGGTATGTTAATATTATATCATGAAATTATATCAGTATATTCATATTCCCTTACAATAACTGGTCCTAATTCAAAAAAACACCCAATTGACCATAGTGTCATAAATGCTTGATCTTTAGGCCACCATAAGGGTATATAATCCTCCTTAATAATTATATAACTGGTCTTAATTCGAAAATTATCTTATTGCTCTGATATATCCAGTCACTTCATGTTTAACATGTTCACTGTATTCAAATAGTGAATCCGACAGTCACTAAAAAGGCACAAATAGACCAATCCCGATTATGTCAAGAAAAGATATATTAACGACTCCACTAAGTATTAAATCAGTACTACCACTAATCTGACAGCCCAACAGTATCCCTTGATATTCCTATATGGTTTAATAAAAATATAGATTATTGTAATTTCCAAAACTTAGCTGTGAATAACCTATAATATATTGACCAACATCAGGCAACTATCAAACTTGTCTGAAATATTGATGTCTGTAAAAATATATATAATAAGAGTTCGCTAGAATTTAAACCTCTGGCAAGGGTACAAATGGGGAGAAATGTACCAAAAACCTATCCTTAATCGAGTCATCTTGATCCATCCATAGATCTGTAGAAACCACAATCATAAGCTGTTCAATACCACACTTGAATAGTAAAATAATATGGTAAATAGATAAATATTATTTAGATAATAATTGTGGTTTAAATTGTCACACCAATATCCTGTGTCATCTTAAACATGAATCCTTATAGTTGTAACACAGATATGCTAATTCGCATAAATATTAGCTGAAATATAAGAATGAAACACCTTGATGTGCCTATACCAAGCAATTACAGTCACGAAACAAGAAAACAAGATAATTCACTTCCTGGTATATAATCTGTAAAACGACAGCGTAATAAATGTTATAATGTTAACAGGCCCATATGCGTGGTTTAAACCATTAGAGCCCTTCCTTATATAAACAAGTAAATTCTGCCAATTCTTGTTGAAAAATTATTAATTACTAAATTGTGACCACAGAAAGAAAATTATTAATCACCCTAACATACATAAGTAATCCAGTTACAGTTCTGGAGTCACTGTATATCAAACCAGAGTTGAAAAAATCATAGTATGTTCATAAATAAAGTACTTTCAGCAATTCACCAATTCCCAACGCCCAACTCGAATGCCAGATGTTTAGTACATATGGTTATACCAAAATCAGTACCCTTCCGCTTATTGTTTGGCGCCTGTATCTTGGTTATTGCCAAAGCTTCAATTTAAAGCCCCAGAGCCATGTAGCTGCTTGAACAAGTCTAATTAACAAAAAATCCACCACACACATATATGTACATTGGCCCGAAGAGAGCGAGAATAATATAGCCACAATTCCAAGTACTTGCCGGATTAAATCTGTAGACCGGACCACCCAAGGCACCATATAGTTGAAACAAAATGGTATTCAATTACAAAAATATGCTGTTGAGTTCCAAAAGATCACCGTTTATGCCACTTGCTTGTCGTCTGTGTGGAATGACGCTATATAAATTTCTACATTAGAAGTGACACCAAAAAATAAAAACAGAAAAAAACCTCAATAAATATGTCCCAAAGGATATGTGTTGAGACTAGTTTGTCCCAACCAATTGTCGGTCTACAACATGTAGTTTAATAATGCACAAACGTAAATGTCATGTCCGAAGACATTGTTTAAAGCAATAGACCCATATAACAGTTCAAAACTGCCGTTGACAACAGAATCCAGTGTAAGCATAAGCCAAGCAGGTAGCCCCAAATGTTTAAGTTGTTGATGTCAATATAGTTCCAAGTCGCCAAAATAATGATGAATCATTTAGGCCCAAAATGCCGTTAGCGCTATTAAGTCAAAAAAAGGGCTCAAACTGTATCACTTGCCTGACGTTTGTTGGAGTCCAATAATGAAATACCACGATATAGGTGAAATAAGCATCCAAACCAGATGTCCCAAGCACTGCAATAATCCAAAGTTGGTGTCAGTATAGGAGAAACAAGATGGAGGTAAAATCCTGCTGCCAGGCGTCCCCAGCGTGAAAGGCAGCAACTCAAAAGAAGCAAGGCACGCACGGTGGACTATGATGCCCAGTCCAAACCAATAATCCAAAACCACAGAGGGACCAGCACACACGGCAGCAGAAATAAAATACAAATTAAATTTTATTCGAAGGTAGCTAAAAAGCTACCTACCATACAAAATCACAGACCGGTTTCGGCTAGTATAGCCTTTCTCAATGTGATATTTTCATTGAACCAAAAAGTTACTTTACAAAACACCTTCACATCCTGGTACTCTTAATATACCCTTGATTTAAAGTGGCATACTCCTAACTGAAATTATTTGATGGATTATAGTGCAGTCAAAGTTTAGAACATGTAAAAGATAAATGTAATGATTTGATAAGACATACAGATCTGAGAACCTGACAGTTTAAACTTTGATTATATAATTGCAAATAAATTGTATTATAAACAGCTATAATTTAGCTTGCATTATTCACAGGACCCAGATGAAAGTTTGAATGTTTAAAATATAGTATATAATGTGGATCCATAATACAGTTTGAGCCCAGTTACATGATCATATTTAAACAAAATTCTATTTTCAATCTCTCGGTGGTACCCACTACTAAAGCCGACACTAAATATTAATATTATCTAGAAGTACCATCATGTACTTCATATTCATTCAATCCTGGTTTGAAAAAAGCCCCAAGATTGGTAATCCAATTGCTTTCAAGTGCTGTTCAAGCAGCTACATGGCTCTGGGGCTTTAAATTGAAGCTTTGGCAATAACCAAGATACAGGCGCCAAACAATAAGTGGAAGGGTACTGGTTTTGGTATAACCATATGTACTAAACATCTGGCATTCGAGTTGGGCGTTGGGAATTGGCGAATTGCTGAAAGTACTTTATTTATGAACATACTATGATTTTTTCAACTGTGGTTTGATATACAGTGACTCCAGAACTGTAACTGGATTACTTATGTCAGGGTGATTAATAATTTTCTTTCTGTGGTCACAATTTAGTAATTAATAATTTTTCAACAAGAATTGGCAGAATTTACTTGTTTATATAAGGAAGGGCTCTAATGGTTTAAACCATGCATATGGGCCTGTTAACATTATAACATTTATTACGCTGTCGTTTTACAGATTATATACCAGGAAGTGAATTATCTTGTTTTCTTGTTTCGTGACTGTAATTGCTTGGTATAGGCACATCAAGGTGTTTCATTCTTACATTTCAGCTAATATTTATGTGAATTAGCATATCTGTGTTACAACTATAAGGATTCATGTTTAAGATGACACAGGATATTGGTGTGACAATTTAAACCACAATTATTATCTAAATAATATCTATTTACCATATTATTTTACTATTCAAGTGTGGTATTGAACAGCTTATGATTGTGGTTTCTACAGATCTATGGATGGATCAAGATGACTTGATTAAGGATAGGTTTTTGGTACATTTCTCCCCATTTGTACCCTTGCCAGAGGTTTAAATTCTAGCAAACTCTTATTATATATATTTTTACAGACATCAATATTTCAGACAAGTTTGATAGTTGCCTGATATTGGTCAATATATTATAGGTTATTCACAGCTAAGTTTTGGAAATTACAATCTATATTTTTATTAAACCATATAGGAATATCAAGGGATACTGTTGGGCTGTCAGATTAGTGGTAGTACTGATTTAATACTTAGTGGAGTTGTTAATATATCTTTTCTTGACATAATTGGGATTGGTCTATTTGTGCCTTTTTAGTGACTGTCGGATTCACTATTTGAATACAGTGAACATGAAGTGACTGGATATATCAAAGCAATAAGATAATTTTCGAATTAAGACCAGTTATATAATTATTAAGGAGGATTATATACCCTTACGGTGGCCTAAAGATCAAGCATTTATGACACTATGGTCAATTGGGTGTTTTTTTGAATTAGGACCACTTATTGTAAGGGAATATTAATATACTGATATAAATTTCATGATATAATATTAACATACCCTTATGGTGGCCAATAATTAATATACTATTTAGGAACTTTCTTTGTAATACCACTTATTGTAAGGGTATGAAAATATAACATATTCATTCTGTATTCTTGTGACCGATTTGTACTATTCAGGCATACAGGGTTATGTTGACCATGCAATATTGAATATTGGTATATTTTTTTGAATAAGACTAACTACTCTATTTTTTTGTCAGCCCAACATTACCCCCTAAATAATTCCTTTTTGGCTAATAAGTTATCAGTAACAGGCTTAAAAATATTTTTGGTCCTAATTAAGGATTTTGGATATTCAGGCATATAGGGTTAGGTTGACCATGCAATATTGAATATCGGTATAATTTTTTTGAATAAGTCTAACTACTCTATTTTTTGTCAGTCCAACATTACCCCCTAAGTAAATCTTTTTTTGGCTAATAGCTATCAGTAACAGACATAATATTATAGGCTTAAAATTTAACCATTGGTCCTAATCATGGACCTGAATGACATCCTTAGGGGTTTTTCAGCAGATAAGGATAATCTAGATGCATTTGGACTTAATACAGGTCAATCCCCTATGGCAGATAATGTCATAACTGACACCAGAGATAAATGTGGCTCTGTTTTCTCCAAACTTAGTAGACAAATGAAAACTCTCAGAACCAACATATGGCACTTGAAGCTTTTCAAAGCATACAAAATAAAAGATATTACACCTAGAGGGCTTTGTATTAAGTTGCAACCATTAGTGGCTAATATTGACAACCAATTAACACAAGACTGGGCTACAGCCCAACATCAGGCATCTATGCTTTTTGTTGATAGCCTTTCCAAATACTATGAAAGAACCATTGAAACACTGATCACAGACTTACAAACTACTTGTCTAGAAGCTGAATCCTTTTCTACCACAGATTATTATCAAGGTTATTTATCAGAATTAGCCAAAGAATTGACCAACATAGAGGAACAACTCAAGAAAAAGAAAATACACAAGTTTAACAGAGACCTAGGTGATTACGAAAAAGGTAAACCGTTCGTAACACAAAGGTTTAGTGAGGGGACATATAAACCATATAAACCTTAAAAAGAATGATACAACACATACTGTTACATCGGATGATGATTATTCATCAACCACAGATGGCGAGGTTTCCTCCAACCAGGCATCCCCAGTGGCAAAATGGAAGCAATTCATACCTTTAGGACAAACAAACGTAGGGCAGGGAGGAAACCTAGGAGAAAATATGGGTACAACCAATCTTCAAACATTACTGAAACAAATAACACAGTGAATAATGTACTTAATATTTCTTCTTTTGCACTTACGGATGTACAATATAAGGTACTAAATAAAGGCTTAAATTTTGTACCCACATCACCTGTGCCTGAACATTTTTTAGTGGAAGACATTAATAATTTTTGTAGAACACTTAACCTTAAGTTATTCTTTTCAGATGAGTCTAACTCAAAGATCTACTGGTTTCCGGTTTGGCAAATCAAAATTTGTACCACCGATGGACAAGCATGTCTCAATATTCAAAGATTGTGTTATGAGGGATTTACATTTTTCTGATAACTTTATATGTAATCGCAGTAATCTCAGTCTGAAAGAGAAGCACTTTCACAATTACAACACAATAAAACATAGTTATCACTCCAGCAGATAAAGGTGGGGGTATTGTTGTAATGGATCATTCGAAATACAAGGCAGAGGCACTTAAAACAGTTATCTCAATCACAGTTTTACATACAGATGGTAGTGGATCCCACCTCTAACTTCAAATCTGAGATTGACTCATTTATAGACTTGGCAGCGGAGGAGGGTATTATTACTCCACAAGTTGCTAGGCAACTTAAGGTGACTGAACCAATGCCACAATACCTATACTTAATACCGAAAATACACAAAGATCTACTTAATCCACCAGGTAGACCTATAGTATCAGGTCGAGGATCTCACGGAACCCCTGTCTGCCTTTCTGACTGAACATCTAAAACCACTACTGACCATGGCCAGATCACGTATTCAAGATACCACACATTTTTTTGATTATTATTGAAGACTCTCAGCTGGAAAATGATTGGCTGTTATGTACATTAGACGTATCATCATTATACACGAGCATCCCCCACAAGGCTGGCATCATGGCAGTGACTTATTGGTTAAATCAATCTAAGTTACATTCTACTGGATTTAACAATTTCTTGATAAAGCTTACAGAATATGTACTACAAAAAAACATCTTTTACTTTGAAGGCAACCCATATTGGCAAATCAAAGGGACAGCAATGGGGGTATCCTTTGCCCCAATTTATGCGGATCTGTTTATGGGATATTTTGAACAGGCCTTCATATATGAGGCACAGCAGAATATTCACATGGAAAATATGGACATCTGGCGGAGATACTTGGATGATTGCTGGTTGGTGTGGCGGGGAGGTATGGATGAATTATCCAAATTTATTGCATACCTAAACAATAATCCATTTGACATACATTTTACAGCCAATACTGGGTATCATGAAATAGTTTTTCTGGATGTGGTCATTAAAAGATTACCTGACCACACTTTAGCAACATCAATACACAGAAAATTCCCACAATATAACACCTTACTTCATGCTACTAGCTCTCACCCCCGCCACATCATCAGGAACATCCCAAAGTCCCAATTTTTGCGATTAAAAAGAATATGCTCCACAAATGTAGAATATGCTGCACAAACACAGGAACTAACAGCAAGATTTGTGGACAGAGGATATAATCCTGTACATCTAACCAATACGATCAGTCAAATTCAAACCAGTAGAAGATCAGACCTCTTAAAATACAATAGACCAGAGGATGAAGTTACTCGAGGTAGACAACCTATCAGATTAGTCACCACTTATGGAAACAACACATCCAGGTTCAGACAAATTGTCAGTAAACATTGGGATATACTAAAATCAAACCCATTTCTCAATGATATTCTCCCGGATACATGTGCTTTTTCTTACCGAAGGGGGCGCACCATTCATTCCCATTTAACACATTACAAAAGGTTCACACCGGTTTCCACATTACAAACAACACCTTTTGGGGACGCTTTAGTGGGCTGCTATCCATGTGGACATTGCAGCGCATGTCAGTATATTTGCAAAACTAAAGAATTCACCAGTAAAAACACTTCTAAGGTCTACAATATTAACATTTTTGCAAATTGCAGCTCTGATTGGGTTATTTATTTGGCCCAATGCACCTGTTTTGCTTTTTATGTTGGTCAGACCTCTAGACCCATCAGAATAAGAATAGAGTGAGCATTTAAGTTCCATAAGAAACAGACGAATCACAAACGCTTTATACAAACACAGCAAACATCACACAGGGTCCTCGTTCAGGTTTGTCATTATAGACAAAATTCAACTTCATAGGAACTTTAAGATGGGTTGGCATACTAAACTTAATATGGAAAGCAAGTGGATTACCAATCTTGGGGCTTTTTTCAAACCAGGATTGAATGAATATGAAGTACATGATGGTACTTCTAGATAATAATATTAATATTTAGTGTCAGCTTTAGTAGTGGGTACCGAGAGATTGAAAATAGAATTTTGTTTAAATATGATCATGTAACTGGGCTCAAACTGTATTATGGATCCACATTATATACTATATTTTAAACATTCAAACTTTCATCTGGGTCCTGTGAATAATGCAAGCTAAATTATGGCTGTTTATAATACAATTTATTTGCAATTATATAATCAAAGTTTAAACTGTCAGGTTCTCAGATCTGTATGTCTTATCAAATCATTACATTTATCTTTTACATGTTCTAAACTTTGACTGCACTATAATCCATCAAATAATTTCAGTTAGGAGTATACCACTTTAAATCAAGGGTATATTAAGAGTACCAAGATGTGAAGGTGTTTTGTAAAGTAACTTTTTAGTTCAATGAAAATATCACATTGAGAAAGGCTATACTAGCCGAAACCGGTCTGTGACTTTGTATGGTAGGTAGCTTTTTAGCTACCTTCGAATAAAATTTAATTTGTATTTTATTTCTGCTGCCGTGTGTGCTGGTCCCTCTGTGTTTTTGGATGTTGACACAATGTCACATCTGCCTCATGTACACAGACAACCCTCTCCTCCTTCAGACAAACTCAGATATATGTGTGAGATGCACCTATATAGACATACAGGGTGCTGAACTCTCTCGACCCATAACTGGCACAGTCTATCAGGTGGTGAAGGTAACCACACACACCACATATCAGTCTCACATATCCACTAGCGACAGCACTCAAACCATATTATCACACAGACATACTCGGATGCTGTAAATGAACTCTGCCTAAGCAGCAGAGACCTCCAAAGCAGACACACACACAACTGCTACCCCACTACAATACCCACATATCACATAGTTCACAATGTCAGTGTGCCACACAGTCACTACCCTTTGGGCTAAACAACACACCTAATACACTTGTAATAGGTGACACTTATTGTCAGACACACTGATGTACCACTCACCAGCCCAAACAAGGGAATAGTCACTTTGGGCTGTCAGGTGCCAGGATCTGCCACATAACACATGCAGTCAGGTCACTCCAAAGCAAGTACAGGACTGGCACCATCATTGTCCATGCTGGTGCGTAAAATCTCAGACACTACTCCCTGCCCCACATGACATGATACATGGAGGAACACTCTGATCATGTAGCCCAGGCCAGTATGACCCTGATCTTGTCTAGCATCTTACACCCACCAATTATGATGTCACAGTATACAGACAAACATATCATGTTTAACAGTTGGCTAACAAATTGGTGTCATTCATAGGGGATACAGTGTCTGTCAGCCTGTGGTGACATGCTCGACATGCCACGTAGCTTCACTATGGACAACTTGCAGCTGTCACCCTTGGACTTTCAAATGCTGGCTAAGGCTCTTGCTACCACCATAGTGCCTTTTTTAAGCAGGGCTCAAAAGACAAACCCACCTCCATAGACATTACAGGTTAAATGAAACTAAGGGTAATGCTGCTCAACACCAGATGTGTTACCCTCATATTGCGGCCACTCAGGACTCTCCTCAGTATGGAGGATAGCGATATCTGTGCACTAACAGACACCTGGTTCAGGCTCGCTTATGCACACCAGCACTACCAGGTTATGTTTCATACCATGCTTTCTGACCACAAGACTTGGAACAAACACCAACTAGGGGGAGTATCCATATACATCACAGATACACACACCTCCGGGTTAGTAGCACTGCACAAAGCATCACAGACCATACATATACAACTACCATTGTGCAAAACTGCCTTTCAGTTTGTTGCCTGCTACAGACCACCCTCCCAAACTCAGGAACCACACTCGGCTTTCATGGAAACTATGGAAAATATTAAGGTCTCCACAAACACCATTATATTGGGTGACTTCAAACACACAAATATTGACTGGGGATACTACCAAAGCCCCAACACCCTCACCCAACAGTAGCTACAATTTGTAGACTCATATGCTATGGCACAACCAGTCAGCACAGCCACAAGGGGGTATACATATTGGACCTGATCATCACCAACATGGGGACTCTGTTCCACACCAGCGATATACCCCTCATTGGTAAGGTCAGAACATACATGTATCTCACTGGACATACATATACCCTCCACACACCCATCCTGGTTAATCTTGGTGAACTTCTCATGAGCCAACGTCTCACTTCACCAAAGCAAGGTGGTATCCTTCAGAGACCCTGAGACAGTGGCAAATACGGCTCAGACTGCTGAATCCTTTACATACACATTTTGTGGATACCTAGTGGACTGCATGGATTGTGCTATCCCAAATAACAACAGGACTCACTCCTCCAATGGCAGGGGACCTGTTTGGTAGACCCCAGCCATTAATAAGCTGTACAACATCAGGAGGAAGCTACTACATGATAGAGCACAATCCCAGATGGGGAAAAAGCACTTTTCTAAGGGCTGCTTCTACCGGACAATTGCACCAAACACGTTGGACTATCACATGGCCTTCTTCAGTTATGTCAGGAACCTGGGTGGACACTCACTGATATACCATGAGTTACTGCATACTGACTAAACTTACCCTGAACCCACTGGCATTGCCAACATCCTGGCAAACAGGTTCAGTGCAGATGTCTCCCCCCATCCCCCCTAAGGAACAACTATCCATCCCAACAGAGTGTAACCTCCCTGACATCACACAGTAACAGGTGAGTGCTGCCCTCCCCAAAGCGTACATCACAGCATCAATGGGACCAGACGGTGTCCCGGTCTGCATCTTACACAAGCTTCATGACAGACGTAACCCTCACATTACATCATTGTTCAATATCGAAGCTACTACAGGATATGTACCCAAGGAATGGCGTACAGTGACAGTGGTCCCATTCCACAGAGTTGGTGCCACAATGGACCACAGACAATATTGCCCTATAAGCCTAACTAGCCTGTTCTGCAAAGCTATGGAGCGTATTGTCATGGGACCCACACATAGACATTGGGAACCTACAGACACTGTGTCCTACACATTTCAGCATTGTTGTGGGCAGATCTTGCCTCTTGAACCTGTTTGCATTCTTTAAAAGGTTAACAGGTCCAATGACATAGGGACGGTTGTCAACACAGCCTACCTGAACCTTGCAAAACCCTTCAACACAATAACCCACTGGGCCATTATGCATAGGCTCACCATCGTCAATATGGACACATATCTCACACGATGGATTGCTACCTGGATCAGGGATAGCACCCACATGGTCAGAATTGCAGGTGCCATGTCTGACTATACACCAGTTACACATAGCATCCCACACAGCTCAGTCCTGGGACCTCTCTTGTTCAGTATATATTTGTCGGACATACAGGCTTACCACAGGGGGAATATGGCTGACCATGTTCGCACTAGACTGCAAACTGGGTGCCATAATCAACTCTCCAGCTGCCACATGCATACTCAAACAGGGTCTCACAGAGATGGATGACTGGTGCCTGAGCCATGGCCTACAGCTAAATGCCATTAGTTGCATAGTCATCCCCTTTGGGAATAACATGCCCACACATTACCACATAGGTAGTACTCCATTACATACGGTAGGAGTTGTTAAGGGTTTGGGGACTTTCGTACTGTTGCCTTTGACAATCACGTTGCCAAAGTGGTTGGACAGACCTTCTATATAGGCCACCTTATCCCATATGGTTTCACATCTAGATCGAGTGAGGTCATTGTGCCCCTATACTCATCACAACCATGCTTGGTTACAATGCCACATTTGGGGTGTACCTTACCAGACACCTGCAGCAACTGTGCTGGCCACAGAAGTTCCTCACCAAGCAGATCTAGGGACTCTCACAGATGCCCTGCACAGTTCGGATGCAGTAACTCCAGCTCTACTCATTCGCTTACCACCTACTCGGATATGATGTGTGCCTGTTGTTTACAGATATACCCAACCCAGAATTACTGGACATGCTCCATCTCAGGATATCAGACACCCTTGGAGCTACACACTCCAGGGACATATACATCAGCACAGATGTTAATAGGACAAGCTGGAGGAACAGATTCTTATCCCAGAGGCTCCACTCACTCCGGATTGTAATCCCAGTTTCACATAGGCAGAGCCACCCACTGACCACCTACAGGAGACATCTTGACGACTGTATGAGTGATCGTATGTTTACCCCTGGGATATCTTCTGTGTCCCTGCTAGACAGAGGCACACTAGCCTAAATGTACATGGGCTATCTTGTGTGACCTACTATTCACACGCACAGTGTAGTAATCTGACAGGGTTGCGAATGCCAAACACACTCTGGCTAGGCTTGTACATGCCCTAGGGCAGATAGCCTAGTATCGACCTCTGAAACTATGCTAATTTTCGGGATGCACAATGTTTATTGCTGATACTCGTTGCAGGTCTTTTTCATCTTTGCTTTCCCAATTTCTATGAACAACTTAGGTATCTGCAGAACATATTTGATTATGACAGGGTTCCACTATATTATATATGTGTCTGTTGTCATATAACTGTGTGCACAGGGCAGATTGCTGGATAGTGAGAGGTTCCTGGGTTAACACATGCAACTGCCAGATGTGTGGCCCACTGCTGTACTCAGACATGGCCTAAGTGTGTGAGCATGCCCAGTTCAGGCTTTCCGTGTTTTGTTGCCTGACATTTGTCTCATTTATTCAAGTGTGTGAGCATGCCCAGTGTGACCTTTCAGTATGTTGCTATCTGAGGTCCACTACATTTGTTGGTGTGTGAACATGACCAATATTAACATTTATACGGTGTGTGTTGGAAGTCAGGTTCTATTCTTACTGCAGGATTCACCTTTGTGTCATAACTCGACAGATTATGCTGTGCCTGCAGGGTTTCCATGAGATACTTTGCACAGACTTATCAACATTCCTTCATACAGGCTGACCACTGCAATACTGTCATGGTTTAGTTGTTCAGTACTTTAACTATAGTGCACAGTATCCTGGGTTCAAGGCCCATCACTGCTTTATATTTTCATACTGAGCAGACAAGACTGCTTAAGGGCCAGTTAAGCAAATATGAGCATGTTGGCTTTTGTTCAGCTATGCCCTACTAAGACCAGGCTTGTCCGACGTTGCTTAATATTCACCAACATTGCTGAACGTTGTCCAATATTACTCAACATTGATCACAGTTGCGCTAGTTGGTGTGTGCGATTTTGTTTGCATATACTACATGGTGGTAAATGCTGTTTAGCACTGCTTTATATTGCTTAACACATGGCAATCATGCCTCAGGTGGTGCTGCAGGGCTGCCTATGTCGGATGCACATACTACACTCCCTGTACATGTTTGAAAGCAGGTAGTGTCAACTTAGGCATCCCTTTTACTATATGTGCAAGTCAGAGAGATATCATTTCCAGAGTTCCTACTGAGCCAGTGTATGTGCTATGCGTTGCCTCTTTGCCAAAGCATACTGGGCACGCCTCCTTCTGCCTACTGGGGCAGGCTCAGGTTGTTCCTCCTCCGAGTCACGCTCTGCCTGTGATGGCCTTGGCAATGGTGGGGGGCTGTTTGGCCCAGGCCTATGCTGGTCCTGCTGCAGCCATTTTTGCAGGATCATATTATGTAGCATAGCACATACCATGAAAATTTTGGTACATGTAGCTGGTGAGTACTGCAAGGCTCCACCAGATGTGTCCAGGCACTGGAACCATGACTTGAGCAGCCCAAACACACACTCTATTACCTTACGTGTTTGTGCGTCTGCCTCATTATGGCATTCCTGTTCAGGTGTGTGTGCATTTCTGATGGGGGTCATAAGCCACGGCTCCAGTGCATAGCCAGCATCCCCCACTAGGTGACCATGTGGGATGTCCCCATTGGCAAATGTCTGGTACAGCTGCGTCAGATGCCAGATATGGGCATCATGGTAGCTTCCAGGGCAGCCATCACACACATTCAGTATTATACCCTGGGTATCACACACGACCTGGCAGTTGATGGAGGGGAAGCCCTTGCAGTTGAAGTAGACCCTACCCAGCTCACCGGCTGGTGCTTTGATGCGTATTTGTGTGCAGTCTATTGCACCCACTACCTCAGGGTATTCCGCTATTTGCTGGAAGAGACGCGTATTACTGGCCACTACCTCACGGGAATTGGGGAAATATACATGATCACCGACATGTACTGACGTGGCATCCAGGAACTGGTGCAGTACCCTGGATGCTGATGCCTGTGATATCCCCATCATATCATCGGTTGGTCTCTGGAAGGTGCCTCTTGCCAATATTCTTAGGCCAACACATATCTTGGTTTCCACTGGGATGGGTTCCCCTCTGTTGGTTCTGTGTGTGAGGCGTGGCCTGCACAGCTCAACAATTTGCTGCAGAAGGTCTCTGTCCACTCTATAGCGCTCCACTATCTCCAGCTCATGTAGCCCCTGGTAGGTTACCCTGGGCCTGTACACTCTTCTCAGTTTCCTCACTGTGGGTTGTCCAGCAGCATTTCCATTGTCACCACCCTCAGCATGTTGCATATGTCGCCTTTATAACAGCAATGGCAGCCCCTAACATTTCTTTGTCTCAGTAAAGCTTTTTCAGTTTTCACTTTTATTAGCTTACTGCAGTGTCTTTTGTGAGAAACACAATGGACTGTTGTTTGCAGAGTTTTAAGTGCTAGGCTGGGCTGGGCTAGTGTACTGCCTGTGTAATTGTCTGATTCTGATCGTTTTCACCTGCTAGCTCTGCTAGTACTCCCTGGTAGCTTCCTACTATTTGTTGTGCTTCCTTTTTCCTTTGTTTCCTCGGGGGGCAGCGCCGCTCACACAAGCGCAAACATGCTCACAGCAGCTCACACGTGCTCACACATGCTTACACGGACTAAAACTTGCTTATTCGGGTTACAACGCATGCACACAAGTGCAAACGCGCTTACAACTCTTTAAACAGCTTTATACATGCTTACTCCGGCTTAAACGCGTGCCCTCATGCTTACACGCGCGCACTCAGTCTTACTCGGGTTTACAGGTGCGCATACCCGCTCAGCAAGAAACTTTGGTGTTATCCACGGCATACACCTTCCTTTACCTAGCCTACCTGTTGACACACCTCTTTCCATGATGTGTAAATGACAGCTGACACATGCCACTCTGCTCCAATGAGCTTCACTTTTCATACATACCCCACTCGTGATGTCACCTATCTTCTACTCTGTTACTCCCCTTATCCTATTCCTACACGCCACTGACTGTGCTCATTTGCTATGTAAACTTGCGATTCACTATCCTAACCCTCCTTTGCATAAGATTGCCTACTAATGCTTGGTTACATCTCTTAGACTGAGCTTCCCCCCATAGCAGCCTCTACTCGGTGGCCATGTTGTCTTCAGCCTGCCATTCCCTTGCATTGTACATTAACAATTTAAATAAGATCCACATTTGTGGGTTTTAATTTTAATTTTTCTGGTTTTTAGAGCGCAGCCCATTTACGCGGTGCTGCGCTACTCAAACATCGGAAATCGAAGAAAAAAAATTATTATTTTTTTTTTTCATATTGCATCGGGAAACATTGCCAATGCCATATATTTGGCCATTGGCATGCTTCCTGCACTGGATGCAACCTTTATTCGGAGCTGTCACGGCTCCGTTTTGCTATTTGCAGAACGGTACTCAGTTGTCAGAGTACATTTCTGCAAATAACACTGCTCTTACTCGGACAGGTTCGGGTTTCCTGAATCGCAAATATACCTCATTTGCATGCCTTTCACCTGCAATTGAGGTAATTTGCATTTCCCAGCCCTGTCCGTGTAAGAGCCATTTTAGGAGCTCTCTTGCACGCCCCTGTAGGCTGTTCCTGGATCGCTCGTCGGACATGATGGCTGCATGGAGTCTTACTCTACTCTTAGACTCCGTGCAAGCCATCGTGAATCCGGCCCAGTGACTATTAATTCAACTTTTATGAGTAAACGTGCACACAGACACCTGACATACTTTCAGCTGCATAGGTCTAAGATGACTATATTAGAAATTTATCCCAAAACATTTCATCTTTTGTCATTCCTTGTGTTACTTTAAATCCTGTTTTTGTCTGTCAACATTCATGGCTGGCAGACTGGATATCTTTATTATTACATGATACTTAGTAAACATGGCTGTGCTCCCATTAAAGCAAGTAGTAAGTAAAACGTCACTAGTGGATTTAGATGCACCTGGCTGCATGAAGTATAAACAGATAGTTTATCTGTACAATTTGCTGAGCATGCCTGATGTTTCCTCTCATCATTGGTCTTGCAATAAAAGTTGTAGTAGGGGATTTAGATATATCTGGCTGCATAAAGTATGCACGTCTGTAATATCTGCATTGCTTACTGAGAGTGCCTGATCCGTCTCCCATCATTGGTCTTGCTCTAATATACATTTACATGAGTAACAGCAGATTCCCGCATTTATCACTTGGTCTTTCCTTGCCTTAGGTGGTGTGTCTGCATTTCAGTGTTACAGGAAGCTGCTTTAACAAGCAACATTAACTATGCATTGTCTAAGGACCACTTCCTCTGCCTATATACCACCAAACTAAGCTCTTAGAGTTCTAAGGAAACAACATCTAGTTGCTATGGCAATGATATATCTAAACATTGTTAATGGGTTGATCTAGCTGACACACAGAAATAATGCAAGATGTGTACTCATAAGTTTATAGGTAGTAACTAGGCTTACAGTCCAGGAGACCATTAAGGAGCCTAGCCCAAATTCCCAACTGCCTCAAACTACTGTCTGGTTAAGTGACTTGCTGAACGTTGCACATTAGACAAATGAAGGCTGAGGGAGTCAAACCATTTACCACAGGAAGTAGGTTGTTAACAGGTCATAAGCCTGTGTGACTATTACCAAACTTGTCTTGTACATTTTGTTGTAGCAGATGTAAATAATGCCTCTATTACAAATGTTTATTTGTTCCTAGTTATTTACTTTGTTTAAACATTATATGCTAGTATTTTGTTTCTTTATATGCACTTTATTTAAATGCAATTAAACTGGGGTTATAAAACTTAAATGCATGTGCTAATAATTTCTTTGAAGCTTTTCTTTCTAAGCCACTGCTGACCAGTTTACTTTCCCAGTAAACAAATAAAAAGAAAGAAAGGTTAGACAATATTTATTTAAGTTCACAGTATTAAGCTAAGCTAAACATCATCGTCATTCATTCATTCATTCTCCATAAGCTACTTTGTCTTGTTTATTACCATGAGTGAGGGTGCCTATCTCCTGCAGGAAACTGGCACAAAACAGAAAATAAATCCTGACTAGCATGCAGGCATGGTGCAGTATGACATAACCACAGTCCCTCGCTGTATTCATAACACTAGACAAAATATAACCAGCTTACTGAATGCTACATGTTTTGGAAGTGGCCAGCTGGCAAACCCTTGTCTAATACTTGGGACATACATATTATTGACAGATGTCAATGCAGATGGAAACCTGAATCAGAGAAATTAGCTATAATGCTGCATCTCTAACCATGGTGTCACCCATGATGAAATCTTTTAAAAATATGTAATTATTACTAATCACTGCATGTCTAACATGGGCAGCCATGGTGGTGCAGTCATTAGCATTGTCGCCTTACAGCAAGAACTTCTCCAGTTCGATCCTCGGCTGGGGTGCCTTCTGTGTGGAGTCTGCATGTCCTCCCTGTGGTCACGTGGGTTTCCTCCGGGTGCTCCGGTTTTCTCCCACATCCCAAAGACATGCTGCAGGTGGATTGGACACCCTAAACTGGTCCTAGGTGTGAGTGTATGTGTGTGTGCCTTCTGTGGAAGGTTGGGTGCCGGGCTGGCAATTCAACACTGTAAAAACTCCACTACCAATCATGAGCAGACAGGTGATCCGCTGTGGCGACCCCTAACCGGGAAAAGCCAAAAGAACTGCATGTCTAACCTAAGAAATGGATAAAGCTAAAATTTATTTTTTGTTGGGTGGGAACATTTAAACAGTACAGTTGCTATACATGGATCAAATCATTTAAGGTTACAAACCCCACTACCTTTTGTACAAAAAAAAAATTATGATAATTTTATTGTGATAAAAAGGCTACTTTTGCATGTCAGTAAAACATTTTGTTGCCACCATAAACCTAGTCAAATTGATGAGGCTGTCTTGTTCAGCTCATGTCATCAATAATCCATCACTGCTACATTTCATTTTTACCCTGACTTTATAATTGCTAAAATTTATGTTGTACTCTGTATGCCCATGATTATATGCAAAGTGAGGGTTTCTCCCCACAAATATGCCTGCATTGTCACTGTCTCTGAATTTGTTTATGTGTGAGTATGTTGATAATATAACTGTCAACTTGAAAGGGAGAGTTTTACTCTGTTGCATTCAGCCTCTATTCTGTTATTAAAGCTGAATTATACAGTAAAAGGTCGATATAATTCACACACGCACACTGATTGGACAGACCAGTTGTTGTGTCCATTATAAAATCGACCCTATCCCAAAAGAAAAAAAAATCCATCCACTGGAGTCTTGATGAGTGGCTGGATTTATGTTGAGATTACTCCAGTGGTATTTTACGGGGACAGGGCAAATATATGAAAAATCTATTATGTTCTGCAAAAATGTAGACATACGAGAGTTATGCTTACTAAGCAGTACGATCGATCATAGTGCTTAGTAAGCATTGGGTTCAGCTGTCTAGAGTTTTGTAGAATGTCCTCGATTTTCCTTGTATTTTTACCCTGTCAGTAATGATAAAAATTAACTTTTCGAAGAACACACAGATGCCAAAAACATGTTGTTCTATCAATGTAAGTGACTTACAATTTTGTCCTTTGCCCCCCCCCCCCCCCCCATTATTTTTAGCTTTGCTCAGAACCCTTGAGAAAAGGAACAAGGATGTAAGCTGGCAATACAAAAAAAAAAAAAAAAAAAAAAAAGAGAGTGAGAAATTAAATCATTAGAGAAATTGCTGTCTTTTCTGTCATCTCTCTAGTAGTGCACTGGTATGAAAGCTTGTGAATGTGCGTGCTAGACCTATGCACAGTACATCAGTACGAGACAGAACAAGAGGGCTAAAGTGCCATCCCACAATGATATTATTGAAGAAATGTCAGCAATTTCTTTCTTAAACAATGTCACTGTATAACAGCAATAATCCAGTCCCGGTGTGGCTATTGTAGGATTTTTGCACGGCTAGTTTTGTTTAATCATTTGGGATTCGAACTTATGATCATACCATGCCAACTGTGGGTGAATCACCCACAACCAGTCATGGATTATTTAAATAACTGAAGCAAATTAATTTTCTTCCTATCTTGCAATATGTTCAGGTTTCAGTTTGACCTGGGGGAGGAGTTGTGGGTGGATACAGGTTGGGAGGGGCGCAGGGTATACAACTGTTTACATGGTGGTTAAAATACTCCTGTCTCAGCAATTCTGTAGAAAAGAGAGGTCATTCTCAGTGATGGCACATGCACATGTATTTTACAGCCAGACATAATGAATAGTAAGAGAACTGCTGTTCTTCACAGTGATGTGAAGAAGACTGGCAATATGGCCCTCCTTTTTGGAAATGATTGTGTTTATGTGTACATATAACAATATATATATATATATATATATATATATATATATATATATATATATATGTATATATATACATACATATATATATATATATGTATATATATACATACATATATATATATATATATATATATATATGTATATATATATATATATATATATATATATTCACAGGTATATGAAAGAAAAGAACAGAAAAATAGAAGCAATAAATATATCTAAATATTTGCAATGGTGAGCCCATATGTTTGTACATCCCAACAAACTGAGTTCTAACGCTAGTAAATAAGGCATCTGTGCTTACCTTTCAGAAAAAAAAACCTGCAACTATGCGCTATTAACTGACCTACTTTCCTCTGAGGCAGTATCTTTTTGAAGGTCAGTGCAGTTGAACAGAGAATGTAATAAGAGAAGAGACCAAACCCTTTAGGATGTATGACGGGGCATCATTACTAGGAGAGGAAGAGCATGCATTTATTGGACAAAACAAATATTACGTAGTTTTCAACATCAGAGAAGAAGGAATATTTTAAACTACACAAAAGAGGTTCACGAGCAGAATCCCTAGGGAGCCCTGTTCCTTTATGTATTAGGGATCTTTGATCACTGCTTTAATGATAATAATATGACTGACTGTACAGTAGTATTTTCCAAGGAAGAAGGTAACGTACATTTAGACCCACATGTTATCTTTCAGAAATAAAGAAATATGCTATACTTTCAGTCTTATTACTGGGTAATTTGTGAATGTAGGGAAAATTAAGAAAACAGAGGATTAATTATAATACCCGACACATGATTCATTAACTTCAAAAAATGGCATTTGAAGATGCTGGGATTGTGAGGGTGGGTGGTTGGAAGAAAGCCCCTCCCCAGATATATTTAGGTCTGTTGTGTCAGTTTCTAGAGTCAGATGATAATGCATCAACATTTCTAAGCATGGCCAAAAATAGTCACTGTATTAAGCCTTTAGACTCTTTAAACTTTTGCAGCAATCAGAAAATTGATGAGAAATACAATGGCCACAAACTAAACATGTTTACTTCTTTAAAGCAAAGTTTCACGCTTCAAAATGCTAATAAAAGTTCTTCAGTAATACAAGTCAAGGCAAGTCCACATTTATACAAATACTACATTGTTTTAATAAAGATTGAATATGAAAGACATCAGGTTCAAAAGTCAAGATGCCACGGTGTGTGTGTGTGTGTGTCAGTATCCATTTATCTTGACGTTTTCTTTTTTCATTCTCCTTTCAAAAATCTTCAGCTATCATTTTTATATTAACATTTTGCCTACATCAGAATGGGTTGTTGGGTTAAAATATGTGATTTTCTACTAGAACTTCTGAAGCTTTATATTGCTACAGTAAGGTATGCGTTTGGGAGAGGGGGCTGAAGGCTGTGCTCTGCTTATAAAGCTACAAAATCTGCCTACTGGCAAATATTTTTTTTTTCTTTTTCAGTATGGCAAAACAAAATGAATGAATTAGACATTTTATTATTGCATGGATTCCATAAAGGAGCTGATGAATCATTTAGTATTTTCATGTATATTCTGACTTTGTTGATAATGTAGTACACAATTTCCAAACATGAATGAACCCAGTTTTACATTTGGGCTGTGGAGAACAGGACCGTCTTGGTTATTTTTATGTGACTCATCTGCATTCCGTATACAAAATGGAAGAATCCTGATGCTGTGGACAGTGCATTTTCAGAATGTAATGGGGTGGATGCAAAACAGCTTATTTATTCTGGAAATGTGCAGTTCTGCAGTGAAGAAATGTGTAACATTCGTCTGACACAGGAGGCCTGCAAATGCAGGTAAATACTATTTAAAGAGAGCAATTGAAAAGAGCTAATAACATCAGGCAGCAAATGACAAAACTATCAGTGTCACAAAAAAGTTGCTAGACATTCTTTACACAGTGTGGAACATGACATCTCTAACGCTGCAAATAACCTGGCTTTTCTAAATTCAGATACTAGTAAATGCAGGCTGCATGTCCTGGCTATGGATTCCTTATAGCAAGTGGTCCTGTGCCCCCATCTACCACAAATATGAGTGGTCATTGAAAAAGGACTGATTTCATATTGACAAAATGCTGAGCTGTGTAGGTGTGAAGGAATGCAATACAATACATATACAACACAATAGGAAGTATGGAGGCCATATAGCAGACAGTGATGGGCATATTGACTACCAAAATATTTTGAACTGATGACCTTTCAGGGGCTCATTCCAATCACATTCTGCCTTCCTCACTAACTGTAGAAAGTTGTGCGTCCCAAGAGTTGATTACACAAAAAAGAAAAAGGTCAGGGTCACATTTTCTTTGTCATTCAATAGCAAGTTACTATATAGCTATGGCAACAGTCACTAGACATTAATTTGTGTTGTAAACATGCCATTCAGTTGCCAGTGCTTTGTAACCCTTATATGGCATTAAGTGTATGAAAAGTATTACAGTAAAGTGATGTGGTATCGCCAAGTGATCTACAAGAAGCATTCTACTGCAGAATTTGGCATCACCCATGTGACATACATTCACTGAACATGTAATGCCAGCAACTTAATCATTGTAGCTGTAGGACAGATTCAATAACTGCACATCTCACATGGTGATTTGATAGATTTTTGGCATGTGATCATGTTAGAGTGCATTATGACTAAATAAACTGTTCATAGACTAATTCAACTGTAACAGTTTGCAGAATGTGAAAATGCATTGTCCAAAGTTCTCCTTTTCCTAAAGTGCAGTAACCTTGGAGTTGTTTATTTTAATTAGGGGAATGCAAGAGCCACACCTCTACCCCCGATACACCAACTGAGGATTGGAGTTATGCTATGAAGCTCATGTTATTGGTTGTACTTTTGGTAATAATCCATGGAATACCAATCACTTTACTTTAAGCTTCCTAAACTTAGGAATAAAGAGCATGGTCATGAATCTGACCTTAACGCTTTTAATGTCATCACAGGGGAGGAACTGTAACCACCTTCTCCAGCTAAACCCTTTACAGGTAATTTCCTATTCGTAACATGAATGTAAGACCTTCTACCTTGAACTCTAATTAGTAACTTCAATGTAAATACTACATAATTAGTCTAGGTGAAGACTGTATACTGTAATTCATCATTCTCTTTTCTAGGTAAAAGTGTGTTTAAACTGCTTTCAGCCAAATTGCTTGCTGCTTTTACTCATGTCTGTATTTTTCCCCTTGTATCTGTAATTACTCACACTATCTGTAATTAGTTCATTGAGATCAGTGCATTTCTCATGTAAACAAACTTAAATTTATGTACAAAACAGAGGTGTACCAGTCAAGTCAGACTTTGATCTTATAGTAGTCAATGTTAACAGCATTGTGATTGCTAGTGAAAAAGCATATTCCAGCCACTTGAAACTTGAAAACCCACATTGCAACTAAGAAATAAAAGGTTTTCTTACTCAGTAAAATAACCTTAATATTTGAGCCATTCAGAATTTATTTGCACAGACTCCAGTGTTAAATGGGGCAACTGACAAGATGAAATAAATGAAGTCCCATCCATTGCACATATTGTGTGAAACTTCATGTAGTGCATGAAATGACATGATCATGCTCCGAAAATGGGAAGAAGACAAGCTTGATCATCATGATCATCATCTTTCTGAAAGGATGGTGCTGAAACAAGCTTTTGTTAAGCACCCCTAAATGCTGGAAGACTCAAATCTCGTGCTGGAGAATAACTGTGGCCAGAAGATAAAACAGCTTTAGAAGTTGTTTGATACTTTGTCACCAAAGTGTTTTACAGCTTTCAAAGCTGTTAGTACCTTGGAGGAGCACTTTACTTATGCCAACTATCTGTGACCAAGCAGTGCTAAGAGTTTCATGGGTTTCAAAGCTTATAACACTTAACGTTTCAAAGTTT
>NC_056739.1:335476731-335497402 GCF_019279795.1 Protopterus annectens
AATTTGGGCTAGGCTCCTTAAGGAAATTTGGACTGAGAACCTAGTAACTACCAATGTATTTAATGTACACAGAGGAGAGAGAATATATATTTTTCTGTAAGTGTATTGACGTGAAAATGGAAATGACAAGTTTTCAAAAGTGCATGTTGGGAACCGTAGTGCTTCTAAGTGGGTTACATATATAATCACACAGGTGTGGTTAGGAGAGCACCTTGGGAGATAAGTCTGTTTTGTCTGAGTCCAAACCCGTGATATTTATTTGCAGTTAAGAGCCTTATGTCTGTAGCACTACCACAGAAAGACAACTCACTTCAGTCAGAAATATTTAACTTCATTTATATAAGGTATGCCATGATGTTATTTGTTTATAGCATGGGGTAGTAAGCAGAAACAGTATCATCTCCTAGTAGCAACACTTATAGTGACATTGACAATGGCATTGCTGAGATGAAGAGGTATAATATGCTGATAAAGTAAATAAAAAAAACTAATCATATGACATTTGGGAGACATAGATTGAAAGGTGAATATTTCATACAGCACCTAGTGATTGAAATTGTAGATTCATTTAAGCCCTTGGGTATATGGGTAAATCCAGTTTTGAGTTTTTCTGATCATATCAACCAATTGATTAATATTAGTTATAAAACTATAGGCTGTTTAAAAAAAGATTTATAAAATCAAGGAAATTAGAGATGATGAAATCATTGTTTACAAGTTACACTAGACCCAAACTGGAGCATGGAATAATAATAATAATAATATGGAAACAAATAGAACATATTACAGTACAGTTAAACTAATAATAGATACATTGTTGCCACATATAGTAAAAAAAGAAAGGAAAGGAAGGGGTCATGTAAAATGCCACCATTGAAGGACTGAATAGACAAAAATATAAAGCAATTAAGACAAGAAGTATCACAGACTGAAGAACATATAAAAAAGAACAGACCATAAAAATACTTTTTTTCTCCTTGTTTCTGAAAAAAAAATATATATATCTCTTGTTTTCCCGCCTTACTGAACTAGAGTAGTCCAGTTTCAGAGTTGCTGATCCCTGGGCTTTTGTTGTAGTTCCTGTTACTGATTCATTGCCTTATTTGGAAGGAGGGAAGTTTCTTTGCTTACCAGTGGGAGTGGGAAGCACTGAGCAACCTGTTAGTCCAATTTGGTGAGGTTTCAGCCAGTAACTTGTAGTCCATTGGTCGTTTTGGGCCAGTTCCTAGCTTTTTTCAGCCCCCTGATATAAAACACGCTAAACGCGCATTTTTCAGCTTGTACCAACTCAGCACAGATCCTCGTGGTGGCCAGCAGAGTGATCCAAGCATCAGAGAGCTAAAAGAGCGACTTTTACCTGATTTAAGTATATTTGTGTGGCTTTGCCACTGCTATATACCTAGCAACTGCATTTCGCCTGTTTTGCTGCTGTATTGAAAGTGATTTCTGCATTTATACTGTTTATTGCACTTTAAGTTTCTAATTGTTACTTTAAGTTTCTAATTGTTACAAATTGTATCTGTAGGCTACACACTCAAGTCCGCTAGCCGATTTATAGCATTTATAGCTTCTACTGTCTGTTTTCTCCTTGTTTCTGAAAAAAAAAAAAAAAAAATATCTCTTGTTTTCCCGCCTTACTGAACTAGAGTAGTCCAGTTTCAGAGTTGCTGATCCCTGGGCTTTTGTTGTAGTTCCTGTTACTGATTCATTGCCTTATTTGGAAGGAGGGAAGTTTCTTTGCTTACCAGTGGGAGTGGGAAGCACTGAGCAACCTGTTAGTCCAATTTGGTGAGGTTTCAGCCAGTAACTTGTAGTCCATTGGTCGTTTTGGGCCAGTTCCTAGCTTTTTTCAGCCCCCTGATATAAAACACGCTAAACGCGTGTTGCGCGATTTAGCGCAGAGTTGCCACTGTAGCACACAAGAGCAGCAGCGGTTAATCAGGGTTAAACTATTCGGGCTTCCTAAAGTCCACTCTTCAAATTTTCCCTTAAAACAGCCTTCCTTGAACTGTACTACTGATCTAACCAGCGTATCCTATAACTAAAAAGTTAATCTTTACTTGATTCCCAAGTAGACTATTCTCTATCTGTAAAGCCTAGCACTTGCTCCTACAGTACTTTTCACCCTGATATAGCACTTTTATTATAGATAGTACCCCACCAGCCTAAAACCCCTTTCTCGATCACCCACATCCCCTGGAGTCTTTTTTAAGTTTTTTTGTCTATTCCTTCTAGCATGTCGAGGGATCAGTTGCTAGTGTCCTCTCCTGCTCAGCTGGTGAACCTGGGAATATTGAGGCAATGTTACAATTGCCTCATGTACACAGACAACCCTCTCCTCCTCCCACAAAACACAAATACATGTGAGAGATGCAACTATACAGCCAAACTGGAGGCTGAGCTCTCAACATAGGACTGGCAAGACCAGACAGGAGGAGAAGGTAACCACACACACCACATACCCAGTCTCACATAGTACTATCACAACTTCAAATCATACACATAAACACACAAAGACATACTCGGAGGCTCTGATCATAAATCTACCAAAACAGCAGAGGCCACCAAAGCAGACACCCAAACAACTACCACCTCAGGACACAACACATGCAACACATAGACCACACAGTCAGTGTGCCAAACAGTCACAGCCCTTAAGGCCAAACACAATGCCAGACACACTCGTCATTGGTGACTCCATAGTCAGACACACTGACGTCCCGCTCACCAGATTGAGTAAGGAGAAGGTCACAGTAAGCTGCCTGTCGGGCGCTAGAATCTGCCACATAATGCAAGCACTCAGGTCTCTCAACAGCAGGTACAAGTACGACTCGGTCATTGTCCACGCTGGTGTAAACGACCTGAGACGTACCTCCTTGGACTACATGAAAAGAGACATTGAGGAGCTCTCTGATTATGTAGCCCAGGCAGGTATGACTCTGACCTTGAGCAGTATCCTACCTTCACCAAGAATGATGCCACAATACAGAGATAAGATGATCAGCTTTAATAATTGTCTTAAACTCTGGTGTCATTCAAAGGGGATCCAATGTCTGTCTGCCTGGGATGACATGCTGGACAAGCCATGCTGCTTCGCAAGGGACGGCTTGCACCTGTCACCACTGGGCTTCCGGATATTGGCAAAGGCTCTTGCCACCCCCATAGTGCCTTTTTAGGCAAGGCTCAAATTCTAAACCTACCACCCTAGAACACAAAAAGGAAAAAACTAAGGGTAATGCTGCTCAATGCCAGAAGTCTCAACCTCAAGATGCACGCACTTGAGGCCCTTCTCAGTATGGAGAACATCGATGTCTGTGCTGTGACTGAAACCTGGTTCAAGGCTCCTGAGAGCACCCCAGCACTATCAGGTTTTACCTCATATCATGCGTTCCGGCCCCAAAATCCGGACAACACCAAGAAAGGAGGGGGAGTGTCCATATTCATCAAGGACACCCACACCTCAAGGTTGGTGGCAACGCAATGCATCGGAGACCATCCAGGTGCAATTAACCATAGGCAAGACTGCTCTGCAATTTGTAGCATGTTACAGGCCACCCTCTCAAGCTCAGGAACCTCACATAGCTTTCCTGAAAACACTGGAGGATAAATGTATCTCCAAACACCATCATACTAGGCGACTTCAACTACCCTAATATAGACTGGGATCACTACTCAAGCCCAAACACTCTAGCCCAAAGGTTCCTGGAGTTCATAAACTCAAATGCCATGGAACAACTAGTCACCATCCCCACAAGAGGTGAAAACATACTTGATCTCATCATCACGAACATGGGATCACAATGTTCAACACCGGAAGTATACCCCTCACTGGTGAGATCAGATTATAAACTAATCTCACTGGAGGTCCTCATCCCGCCCCCACCTGAGATAAAAGACCACAGTGAAGAACTTCTCAAAAGCCGACTTCACACTTCTAAAGACTAGTGTGGTCACCTTTAAGGCCACTGAGCCGTGGCAAACATTACTCAAGCCGCTGAATCACTTTACAAATGCCTTCTACCAGCACCTACAGGACTGCATGGATCAGGCAATCCCAAACAAAACAAAGACTCTTTGTACCAAAGGCAAGCTGCCCAGCCTGGTGGACCCCAGCCATAAACAAGCTCTACAACAAAAGGAGGAAGCTACTACAAGATAGAGCAAAATCCTTAAAAGGTAAGACACCTCTGATCATTATAAGTAAAAAACTAAGAGCTCTCATAAAATCATCCAAGGCAAATTTTGAGAGAAAAATCGCTAAGGACTCAAAATCAATCATAAGGCCTTCTTTAGCTATGTTAGAAACCTGGGAGGAAACTCCCAGATATGCTCAGAATTAGTTCAAAATGATGTGAAAATTACTGAACCTACAGACATTGCCAACATACTGGCTGACAGGTTCAGTGCAAACTTCTCCCCCCCAAAAGGAGAGATATCTATACCAGAGGATTGTAGCCCCCCAAATATCTCTAACACCCAGGTGAGAACTGCTCTCTCCAAGGCGAAAAACACAGCATCCATGGGACCGGATGGTGTCCCCGGCTGTGTGCTCCACGAACTCAACGAGGAATTAAACCCGCAGTTAGGGCAGCTGTTTAATCTTAGCCTCACCTCAGGATACGTACCCAAGGAGTGGCGCACGGCAACTGTGGTCCCACTTCACAAAGGCGGTGCCTCCACGACCCTGGAAATTACCGTCCCATCAGCTTGACAAGCCTGATCTGCAAGGCCATGGAGAGGATCGTAATGGAACTCATAAATAAAGACATAGGGAACTTGCAGACTTTGGATCCAACCCAGTTTGGCTTTGTCAAAGGCAGATCATGCCTTTTAAACTTGGTTGACTTTTTCGAAACAGTCACCAAGGCCATTGATGAGGGAAAGGCAGTCCATACAGCCTACCTCGACCTGGCAAAGGCTTTCGACACAATACCCCACTCAGGTATCATTGAAAAACTCATCAGCTTAAATGTAAACCCATACATCACAAGATGGGCTGCAAACTGGCTAAGTGACAGAACCCACAGGGTCGGAGTTGCTGGCGCCATGTCAGACTCAAAGCCTGTCACAAGTGGTGTCCCACAGGGCTCACTCCTGGGCCCACTCTTGTTTGGCATCTACTTTTCTGAAGTACAAGCAAATACAGGAGGGTTATGGCTGACAAAGTTTGCAGATGACTGCAAACTGGGCGCCATAGTCGAAAACACATCTGACACAGATATCCTTCAGAAGGGTCTCACAGAAACGGATAACTGGTGCCAGAGCCATGGCCTAAAGTTAAACGCCAAGAAATGCATAGTCATACCCTTCGGGAAAACAAGGTTACCCCTAGCTACCATATAGGTGGCAATCCACTGAGCACAGAAGAAGTGATCAGGGATCTGGGGACCCAGGTTGACAGTAACCTATCGTTTGACACTCACATTGCTAAAGTAGTTAGGAAGACCTTCTACATTGCCCACCTGATCATGAAGGGATTCACATCTAGATCAAGGGAGGTCATCGTTCCCCTGTACTCATCACTCATCAGACCAATGATTGAGTACAATGCCGCATTCGGAATGTATCTGAACCGACACCTGCAGCAGCTGGAAAGGCCCCAAAAGTTCCTCACCAAAAGGATAAAGGGTCTCAAAAATATCTCTTATGCTGCCTGACTGAAAGAACTGCAGCTCTATTCAGTCGCACCGATTGCTCAGAGGTGACCTGTGCCTGACATACAAGGCCATGTGAAACCCAGAATTGATGAACATGCTTCACCTCAAAAACTCTAGATGCCTCAGGACTACAAGGGCGGAGACTTAAACCTTGACACGGTTATTAATAGGACGTGCTGGAGGGACAGATTCATAACCCAGTGACTCCCTATGCTGTGGAACAAAATCCCGGTACATGTGAGGCAGAGCACCTCACTGGCCTTGTTCAAGAGAAATCTTGACCATTGGATGGGAGATCACAGATATACCCCAGGGATTACCTCAGTGTCACTGCTTGACAGAGGCACAGCAAAATAATGGGCATAGTTTTCTTCAAAATAAAGGGGTGGCGAAAGCCACAAAACTCTAGGCTAGGCTTGTAAATGCCCTTGGGCAGATAGCCTAGTATGAACCTATGAACCTATGAACCTATATAAACGTAAAGGAAAAGTACAATATTAACAATTTTTGGATGATCCAAAAAGGTTTTACAGAGAATTGGGAAAAAATAAAATAAATAGAAACACAACCAATAAAAAAGAAGAACTAGGCATATTTTGGAGAAATGTTTATGAATAGCAGAGATGCTGAATGCAGAGAAGAATTCAAAGAAGCATAAGAAGCTCTAATGTCGAGGATATGACAGAGGATGATTAATGGTCAGACAAATTGAGACAAAATTAAGAAAAGCTCCTAAATGGAAACCCCAGGCACAGAACTTCTGGCTAAAAGCTTTAATATCTTTACACAAAGATTTGTCCCAGAGTAAGAATTACTTATATGCACAAGCCAAACAGACACCATACTGGCTACCAAAAGGAAAACCAATACTCCTACATAACAGTGAACCTACAAGTTCTCCTAAAAACTATAGAACAATAACTTGTTTCCCAACAATATAGAAACTGTATACTGGAGTTATAGTTGACTGCGTTTATGGCCATTTAGAAAAAAAGTCAGTTAGGGCAATAGAATGAAAGAGTAACAAAAATTGAACAATGGATCATTTGTTGCTAAATAAAGCCATAATAGAGAATTGTAAAAAAGAGAATAATCTAATTATGACATGGATAGATTAAAAAAAGCATTTGACAGCATTCCACATTCATGGATAAAGGTGTGCTTACAGATGTGTAAGATACGCCATACACTGATCAATTCGATTACAGTGATCATGAAACAGTGGGGAATCAGTTTGCAGTTGAGTCTTTATAAAGAGCAAATTATTATCCCAAGGATAAAAATTCAAAGGGACACATTCCAGGGTGATTCTGTCACTGCTTTTGTTTTGTCTTGCATTTAACCCATTAAGCTATTCACTAAACAGATTAGGCTATGGTTACTATTTGGCTCCTAGAAACCAGCCTTGTTAAAAACATCTGATCTGCTTTTTGTGGATGACTTAAAATTGTATAGTTCATCAGATAAGTCATTGAAAGTACAACTACAAATGGTTAAAACGTTCTTAGCTGATATAATAATATAATTTGTTCTTGGTAAAAGTGCAAAAGCAACATTTAAAATAGGAAAGCTGCAACACCAAGAAAATATAAATCTGGGGCATGAATGTGATATAAAATAACTTGAACAGGAGGGAGTGTATAAATATTTAGGAACAGATAGAGGACTGGCAATAAAACATGAAACAAATAAGAATAAAACTCAGCAAAGAATACTTCAGAAGACTAAAAGTAATACTGAAAACTGCCTCAACATCTAGGAATAAAATCCAAGCTATAAACCAGTTTCCTCTTCCTGTTTGAACTTAAAGCTTTGGGATTGGCCTGAAAAAATGTTGGATAAGTTGGATAGAAAAACAAGAAAAATACTTCATCTTATCAAATGATGTATAAGAAAACAGTGTAAACCAAGATTATATATTCCTCAATCTGAATGAGGTATGGGCCTCCTCAAAATTGATTACATGTATAGATCTGCAATCATGGGACTACAAACATATCTGCTGAATTCACCACATCTAAATATAATGAAAGTTTTAAAACATGAGGAAAAAAGTCTGAGATCACATTCTTGCTTGGTTTAGCAGAAGCATTTTGTTGTGAAGTTGGAATGGAAATCAAACTACAAAAAGACAAAAATCAGACTGCAACTGGGTTTGAAAAAAAAAAAGATGAAAAGGAAAGAGCAATGAAAAAAATCCATAAATATAGTCTCAAGTACAGAGATCTACTGAAACAACCTCCAGTTGAGGAAGATTTGACACAGGAATGGTTAAAGATAGATGACCTCAAACCAAAAGTTGAAAGGTCAGCAATAGTGGCCCAGGACATGCACACTGGCTTACAAAGTCCATTGAACACGTGGAAGAAACAGACAAATGCAGTTTCTGTAGAAAAGAACTGGAAACAGTCGCACATTTTGTTGCTTGGTATGATACACTCATGGCAGAGGGCCTGTATACTGAAAGGCATTGGGTGGTACAGCGGATAGTGTTGTTGCCTCACAACAAGAGGTTCCATGTTTCAATTCATGGCTGGAATGCTTTCTACGTATTGTCTTCATTGTCCTCCCTGTGTTCGCGTGGGTTTCCTCCTGGTGCTCCGTTTTCCTCCCACATTCCAAAGATACGCAGCAGGATTACACACTCTAAATTGGCCATAGGTGTGAGTGTGCATACAAGTGTGTGGTGTGGAAGAACTACTGCAGCAGGGCTAGCCACCTGGCAGTATAAACCTTTCCTCTAGATGATTGTCACTGTTGAAGTGACACCCCGACCGCATGTTGAAAAAATGTGAAAAGGAGTTGTGGATGGATGGATGGATTGTTGCATTGAGGATAGTGCAAACACTACAAATTAGAAGTAGCCGAAAAGTGTTGGAAATGTGAACCACAAACACTATAGAGAATCATGAAGTTTGTATCACATGGGATCACTCATTACAAACAGTTTGAAAAACAGATGTAAAAAAATGATATAGTAGTCCATGAAAAAAGATAAAAGTCTTTGAGAATTGAAATTGCTAAACCCAGTGATTACAGTGTCTTACATACAGAGAGTCACAAAGTCATAAAATACCAGGATTTGTAGGTGGAAACAAGAAGAAAGATATCCAGAAATTTCCAACTGTAGTAGGAACAATGGGTCTAATGAAAAGAATTTACAGTCATACTTAGATATGTTACCATTACATGTAACTCCATATAAATTACAGTTATTGTGGCATTTTATAATAATGAGAAAGCAACATACAAAATTTAAAATTATTGTGGAAACCGACATTTGACATTGTAGTGCTGAGTTAAAAAACATATGGGACAAACTCACTGCTGGCAGCATAGTGCGCTACAAAGGTTGAAGAAGACAATATGAGCAAAACACCACTGTTCCATCATACCCTTTTTGCATTAGAAATTAAAATAGCACTGTTTTCTTTAACTGATATTAACGTACAATGGAAGGGGAAACATAGGTTTCTCACTGGAGCTGTGGCAGTGTGCTTTACATCTTATCAGCATGTGAAAGCAGGATACAACATTTTAAAATGACAGTAGTAACCACCTTTTTTCATTATAGTGTTCATTCTTGACTGGAGACTCATGCTGTTATTAATATAGTACTGTATTGGAGACTCATACTATTATTAATATAGTACTGTACTGAAGACTCATGCTGTTATTAATATAGCACTGTTTTGAAGTAACAGCTGCTCTTCTGAGATACCTGATGGAGTTTAGTTTGCGTCTTTCGGATTTTCCCGGTTAGGGGTCACCACAGCGGAACTCCGGTCCGCTAATGATTGGCAGTAGATTTTTACATGCTGGCTTGCCAGGCCTAACGCACAACCTTCAACGAAGGAACGCCCATTCACGCATGTCGCCACACAGAAGACGCTCTGAGAATTGAACGGGCAACGTCTAACTGTGAGACGACAACGCTACCGCAGCACCACCACCACCGCAGTCTAAACCTGCATCAACCAATACTCACCAAAATACAAATACTGAGACACCATTAAGAGCACATGCATACAAAAACTACAATTAAACATCTCCCTATAAAACAACACAGGCCAGAAAGCTAGAATTAAACACCTCCCTATACAACAACACAGGCTAGAAACAGAGCAACAAGCAACAGTGTAAAGTGACAGAAGATTACATGGTTTTCTTCCTTGATGTAGGGAGTATAGTCTAGTATAAATTTCTTTCTGGGAGAGTAATTCTGACCATGCCATGGTGAAAAGCAGTTAGCTCCAAAGTACAATCGGAACAATGTAGCATTGTACCCCACAGTGAGAACTATCTACCTGTAGTAGAACAAAGATTACCAAATTTATCTGCATCTTCTTGGGACCACTTGCCAGCAAACGCAAACTCAAGAGACAGAAACAATCAATCCTGCAAAGCAGATGTGGAAGTATATTTGAAAATAAAAGTCTACAAACTGACATCACCACTCTTGGCTATATTTCAGTTAATTCCAGCTACAGCTGGTTGAATTTTCTCATGGACAGGATCTGCTTGTGCCACTATAAATTATAAAGCATATTAGCAGCTGTTTGCAGCCTATTACAACACTACCACCAACCCTCATTTCTGCACTTGACTCTGGTCAAAGAATGTTTCTGAAACACACTGCTGTCACACTCTTGTTTAAAACTTGTTCAATCTGCTCTGCTGACACATACAAATGTGTACTTTGGTGAAAAAGTACTAAAATAAGCACAACATGAGAAGAGATGGTGACAAAGCAATTTTACCATTTCAGTGTTAAACCAAGAAATACTGGTAGAACATACATAACTAGGAAAAGCCTTGAATATTAAATATTACATTTTAGTTAAAAGAAAAAAAAAACTCAAGAGTCAAGATTACAGAAGAATTAGACAAACCAGTGCAAGTGGAAAAGAAAGGAGAAGAACCCAGTACCTGTTTGAGTGTTTTGATGCTTTCATGAATGGGTCTTGGTAAGCCAACCACTGTATCAGTATCACTAGAAACAAGCAATTCAGTCACTGCTAAAGCAAACAAAAAGACAAATGACATACCACTTTGCAGCTCCATGCACTTAAACCCTTTTATCTATCATACCCTCCTGGTGATATGGCCCAAAAGCAGCACAGAAGTATAACTAGTAACCCCCATTAGCTAAGTTTTACTTTTCCCAAAAGATCATTCAAATAAATTGCAAATACTCAATGTTAAAAGCACACTGTTTTCAGAGTTATGCATTTCAGAATAAACGTAAATCATATCACCAAGTCTGGCCGATGGCCTTTTTGGCCCTGCCCCAATACAATGAAGAACAACTACAGGACTCATACTAGGTTTTACTCACATCTCTTCTGGGCCCCACAGCCCCCTTTTGATTTTCAATAGAATTAAGGTGAGCTTACTGTTAAACGTCCTGATGAAAGCCAGCTTAATGGCACACAGTGGCCTAGACACTACAATGGTTAATGGTTGTCCAATTCCAATTTTCTTATTCTGGAATGCAGAGCTGCGTTAACTAAACAGCATTAGGGAGAAGACTAAAAACTGCACTCTAGCCAAGTATTAGTGTGAGGATGTGCACACACTACAGCTTTACCTACGGGGCATTAAGCTTACTGTCTAAACAGAGTTGGAATGCAAGACCACATTGCAAAACCTTCCGACCCTTATTGGACGACAGCTCTACCCCAGTTCACCCCAGTTCTCTCATCTTCCTCTTGTCTGCTTCACATACTGGGAGAAGGAAAGGAATGAGTGGGCTACTGGAGCAACTCAATGTTTGTGAATACAAAATCTAAAAAGTGCATATAAAAATGTTCCCACAATATTAACCCACTTTAATCCACCCCCAGGTGGTCCTCAAAGGATACCAGACTCAAAGGAATAACTTCAGCACTTACCTTCCCAGAGTATAGCCGATGAATTTGCTTCTACTTGTTTCAAGGAAGTTTTCAATATCCTTTTCCCTAACGTTAGGAGCCCACGGACTTTAGTATAAAACAGCATTTGAAAGCTTTACTGAAGGTACTGCATGTTATTAAAGTTGGGGTCAAGTATTTTTCTATATTATTCTCTCTTTTTTGACCAGTAGACATTGACAGCAGCAATAAAACAGCATGTTGAGGCTATGTTAAAGGCTGTGTGCTAATAAAAAGCTGTGCTGTGATGTTTTCCTCTTTTATTCTTCAGTATATGTTAACAGTAACACTGCTATGGTAACAGTCACTGCCTTGTGCAGGGGATAATAATGACCATGTGGGGATGAGAAACATTTTCCTAACTGGTGCTGCAACATTTTGCTTTATACTTTATCCAAGAAGTAAATAACACAGAAAATTTTAAAACTTTTATGGAAAGAAACTTTGGCACTGGAATATTCTGCATTAAAACAAATGTGCATACACTGGTAATGTGAAACAAAATGGCAGTCTTGCCTTCCCATGTATAGTACAAGACAACCTTCCTCACTAAATTAATCAGAAATTCATTGCAATTGCATTATCTGCCATTACCTAACATGGTTATAGGAGCGCATCTATACAGAAAGATTAATCCAAGCTTTGGATTTTAAATGTGTTGCTATAACCCTCACTACTTAAGTGTGGCTGTCAATTTCTGCAGCACTTACCCGTGCTGGAAGATCTATTATAAGTTTTATTCATTTGTATACTTCCCATCAGAGGAACTTCACTGGACCAATGCATTGCACTTGTGCGTGCATGCAAGCCAGACACAAAAATGGGTGCATAGAATCCATGGGAAAATATTTTTTATGATATTAGAAATGAGTTTTATATATATATATATATGTATATATATATATATATATATATATATATATATATATATATATATGTATATATATATATATATATATATATATATATATATATATATATATATATATATAGATATAGATATATATATATATATATATATATATATATATATATATAGATACACACACACACACACGTGTGTTTGTGTGTGTGTGTATATCAAGAGAAAGAGAGTCACCATTGAAAGTATGAGACCGAACATCTTGAGTCCTGCAACTTTAGGAAATACATGTAAGATTAAACAATATTGAGTGAATGTCAAAACTCCCTGTACTGCCATTAAAGCATTCTCACAGGAATGCATTGCCCCCAACATTCTCTGACATGGAGGATATACCCCCTCCTCACGCATCTTTGCTATTTAGATTGCTGTTATACATCTCAACCTGCAGACATTAAAACTGGTAGAAAGACCCTTGAAAAGTAGGTATATTCAGCCAAACATCTGAAAATTTAATTAACATAAAATTTAAATACCAAATAGCACATAAGACTAGTAGGAATGTGAGATACTGCTAAGAAACACATGTTTAAAAATCAGAGTGGCAAAGTGATGGAATGTACAAGCATGTTATGAAGGAGTCAGTGTAAAATCTGTAGACTTTAATGAACTGTGTTACAGAATTCTGTCATACGTTAATTTATTTTTACTTCTGAAAAGGGAAATCTAAGATGTGTGTCCTTTTGCTTGTTGCCACTAGTCTGTTGGTCATGTAGTACTGGACAGTGTGAAGAAGGGGATACAGAAAATTGTGTGAAGGGTTAAATCAAGCCAGTATCTAGGGATATACCTACAGAAATAGTTACATCACGTGCAGGGATAAAGAACATCTGAAAACAGAAATGTGCCTCCAAAACAGGGACAGTTGAGAGGTCTGATTTGCCATATCCTGTAGTTGGAATGACACTCGGAAGCAGAAAAATGTTGAACGCAGTAAATAGTTTTACTGTTTATACATTCAATTTCAGTTGTCTGACTTTCTCAGTTATGGTTCTCAGAATTTCAGAAGAAGCCCATATCTGTCTATATGTTTACATATTTCTCTACTCTACCAATATACAGAAATAGCTATGTGTGTGTATATAGGTTCATAGGTTCATAGGTAGGTACTAGGCTATCAGCCCAAGGGCCTAAGTAAGCCTAACCAACAAGGCTCCCTGGCTTATGCCACCCAAGAAAGTTAATTTCCTGTGCCCCTGTCGAGCAGAGCCACAGAAGTGATCCCTGGGGTGTATTTCCTATTTCCCATCCACTCATCGAGATTTTTCTTGAAGAGTGCTAATGAGGAACTTTGCTTGACATAGATGTATAGCTTCTCCAGAGTATAGGAAGTCTCTGGGGCAGGAATCTATCCCTCCAGCATGTCCTGTTTATTGTGGTGACAAGGTTTAGGTCCCTAGAGAGTGTAGCTTGGAGGGATTGGGATTTCTTTAGGTGTAGCATATACAACAGCTCTAGGTTTTTTACATAGCTTTGTATGTTAGGCAGAGATCTCCTTGGAGTAGGCGAAATGCTACAGAGTAAAGCTGGAGTTTTTTGAGATGGTCAGTGTAGGGCATCTGTCTGAGGCCAGTAATCCTCTTTGTGAGGTACTTCTGTGGCCTTTCCAGCTGCTGCAGATGTCTTGTGAGGTACAGTCCAAAAGGGGCATTGTACTATATAATGGATCTAATGAGTGCCGAGTAGAGGGGAACAATGACCTCTTTTTTCCTGGATGAGAACCCTTTTTTGATGAAGTGTGCCACATAAAAGGATTTCCTGACTACTGTGGCGATGCGATTATCAAAGGAGACACTTCTGTCCACCTGGTCCCCAGATCTCTTATCACACATACGGCATTAAGTAGACTGCCACCTATGTGGTAGTTCATGGGTGCAGAGTTTTTACCAAAGGGGATGACAATGCACTTTTTGGCATTGAGCTTGAGACCATGCCTCTTACAGACACCAGGCATCTATCTCAGTGAGGCCCTTCTATAGGGTGTCCACAGCATTTGGGGAGGTAGATACCAAACAGGAGAGGTCCCAAGACTGAACCCTGTGGTACTCCACTTGTCACTGGTTTGAAGTCAGATTTGGCATCTGCAACTTTTACAGTGTGGGTTCTGTCAGTGAGCCAGTTGGCAACCCATCTTGTGACATAGGAATTTATACCTAGTTTAGTGAGTTTAGCTATAATTCCAGAATGGGTGATGGTGTCAAAAGCCTTGGCGAGGTCAAGATAGGCTGTGTGAACCATCTTACCCTCGTCTACAGCTTTGGTGACTGCCACAAAGAAGTTAATCAGGTTCAGAAGGCATGATCTGCCTTTCACAAACCCAAACTGAGTGGGATCCAGAGTTTGGAGGTTACCAATGTCTTTGTTTATGAGTTCCATGATGATACATTCCATGGCCTTGTAGACCAAGTTCATCAGGCTAATAGGGCAATAGTTCCCAGGATAAGTGGTGGCTTCCCCTTTGTGGAGTGGGATAACTGTTGCTGTGCACCATTCAGTGGGCACAAAGCCTGACGTGAGACTATAATTGTACGTGGTGCTTAGGTGGGGAGCCAGTTTGTTCTGAAGTTCGTGTAAAACACAGCTTGGGATGTTGTCTGGTGTCATGGATGCTGTGTTTTTGGTTTTAGAGAATGCAGCTTTTACCTGCATAAATGTGATTACAGGGACTCTGCATTCTTCCTGTATAGATATGGGCCCTTTAGGGGGTGAGAGGGGGGTAAAGTTAGCACTGAACCTATCTGCCAGGATGTTGGCAATATCATTTGGTTCTGTAATTTTCATGCCATTGTGCTGTAACTCAGAGCAGATCTGGGTGTTGCCATTGAGATTTTTGACGTAGGTATAGAATGCTTTGTGGTTTCCCTTAGAATCAGTGGTGATTTTGTTTTTGTAGCTAGCTTTGGAGGATCTTATAAGGAATCTCATCTTCTTACTGAGGCTGATCAGGGAGCTCCTTCACTCATGGGATTTTACTCTCTTTTGCAACAGTTTCTTCCTTCTGTTGTAGAGTTTGTTTATGGCAGGGGACCACCAGATTGGCTTCCTTTTTTTGAAGAATAGCGTCTTGGTTCTGTTTGGAATAGCACGATCCATGCACTCATGTAAGTGCTTATAGAGTGCATTTGTGTGGGATTCAGCAGTCATAACTGTATTGTCCATCTGAATGGGTGTCATGAAGTTCACCACGTCTGTCTTAAAAAGCACGAAGTTGGTTTTGGAGAAATTTTTTACCGTGATTTCCTTAATGGTGGGTGGGGCCGTGATGCGGATATCTAGGGTGATTCGTTTATGGTCAGATCGGACCAAAGAGGAGTTGACTTCAAGTGTGGAACACCAGTCACTCATGTTGGTACTGACTAGATCTAGGATATTGTTGCCCCTGGTGGGGGTGTGGATAAGTTAATCCAGGGCATTGGAATTTATGAATTCCAGAAAGCGTTGAGCAAAGGAGTTGGTACATGAGTAGTTTTCCCCGTTAATGGTGGGGTAGTTGAAATTCCCATTATTAAGGTGTTTGGTTGAACTCTGATATTTCCCAATATATCAAGAAAAGAGGAGTGGGAATCCTGGGGCATGGTGGGGGATCTGTAACAAGCTACAATTTGCATTGCAGTTTTGTCCAGAGTTAGTTGCACTTGGATAACCTTGGATGCATTATGCTGCACAACTAGCTTGGAGGTGTGGATATTCTTAATGGATATGGACACACCTCCACCTGTGGTGTTCTGGTCCAGGTTAGATGGCCGAAAAGTGTGGTATGAGTTATAGCCTAATAATGCAGGGGTGCTGTCTGGAGCCTTGAACCAGATCTCAGTCACTGCACAGATATCAATGTTCTCCATTTTAAGGAGTGCCTCGAGTGAGTGCATTTTGAGATTTAGACTTCTAGCATTGAGTAGCATTACCTTCAATTTTTGCTTGCCTGTTCCTGTTACGGTGGTGAATTTGTCATTTGAACCTTGCCTAAAAAAGACACTATAGGGGCAGCAATAGCCTTAGCCAGTATTCAGAATCCCAGGGACGACAGGTGCAGGCCATCTCTGGCAAAGCATTGTGGTCTGTCGACCATGTCATCCCAGGCAGACAGATACTGGATCCCCTTAGAATGACACCAGAAACTTAGCCAATTGTTGAAGTCAATCATTTTGTCCTTGTACTGCGGTATCATTCTGGGTGATGGCAGATGCTACTCAGGGCTAGGGTCATACCTGCCTGGGCTACAATATCGGAGAGCTCTTCCATGTTTCTTTTCATGTAGTCCAGGGAGGTGCGTCTCAGGTCATTCACAGCAACATGTACAATGACAGAGTCATATTTGTAGTTGTTGTGGAGTAATTTGAGTGCGTGGGTTATGTGGCAGATCCTGGCACCTGACAGGTAGCTGACAATAACCTTCTCCTTGTTTAGCCTGGTGAGTGGGACATCAGTGTGCCTGACTACAGAGTCACCAATTACTAGTGTGTTGGGTACGTTGGTTTGCCTTATGGGCTGTAGTTTATTGGCACACTGAGTCTGTGGGCTATGTATCATTTGGCTTGTATTGGGGCGTGGAGGTTGCTTGTGTTTCTGCTTTGGAGGTCTCTGTTGCTTGAGCAAATTATTATTGAGAGCCTCTGCGAATATTTTTGTGTTTCCGTGTGTGGATTTTGGTGGTGTAGGTTTAGTGGGACTATGTGATGAGTGTGGTGTGGTGCAAATGTTTACCTTCTCCTCATGACTGTCAAGTTCAGTGTTAGTTGGAGAGAGCTTTACCTCCAGTTTGGCAAGATAAGTGCATCTCTCACAGGTTGTAGTGTTGGGTGGTAGGAGGAGAGGGTTGTCTGTGTACATGAGACAATTTCTACATTGCCTCAAGATGCCTAGATTCATCAGATAGACAGGAGAGAACACTGGGAGCTGACCCTTGGACATGCCTGAATAAAAAACTATTTTACTCTAGAGAAGTGAGGAAAGTGAGTATAAGAGCTGTTTTTTCTCTAAGCAAGTGAGGACAGTAAGTACCAAAACTGTTTTCCTCTAGGTAATGAGGAAGGTTGAGTGCTGTAGTAATTTGTAGCTTATTTAGTGCTAACAACAAGTTTTGAACAAGTGCTGAGCATGAATAAGCAAATTCAAGTGCTAAAACTAGGAATCTGTACCTGGATCTTGTGGTAGATAGGCTAGCTAGTGCTTACCACTCCCACTGATAAGCTGTTATATGTATTACACATGCCTACTCTTGAATAAGGTAGGAACCACATTTCATTACGTGTCATAGAACTCAGTTCACAAACCCAGCAGTACAAGATCTTTCATTTGTCTAACAGTAGCCTCTCACATACTCTGTTTATTCACTTTTCTGTATTTTCTATATACTTTTGGGTTTTTCAGTTCATTATAGTGGGTTACATTTTATACTATTTATTTTCTGGAAGACGACTAACTGCGGTAGTGAATATGTTTTGTGAAAAGGTTATAGTATGCAGGATTCACTTACTTTAGGTTATTTGAGATCACATTGGGGAGGTGTTTTGGGACTATTTTTCTATTTTTTCTTTCTTTTTGATTGGTTGGGGTACTGGATTGAGAAAAATGGAGTATTTATTTCTTTTTTAGATTATTGCATCTTTTTATGATTTTTGGTGTTATCCAGGAAGGGTGGGATAGTTTGATTAAGATTATTTTATTAATTTAAATTTTTAAGCAGGATTCTTTTTGTTTTAGGCAAGTTTGTTAATTTATTTTTGGATGCTTTGTTATGTTGTTCAGGAGGTTTAGTAATTAAAGAAGTGTCAGCTTCATTTCCAGGAAGGAGTTATGTTTCCTAGTCACAGAGTGGCATGTGTTAATGTCTGTGGCTATGTCTCTGAGTGTGGAGAGCAGATAAGTGTTTACAGTAGTGCTGATCTATAAACTGGAAATTTTGGATTTACTAATCTGCCGGAAGCGCCAGTGTAAGAGTATGATGGCAGCACGCCATGCATATTAATGAGGGCACGCTGCCTCAACTCTAAAGCTTACACAAAGCGTGGACAAGTGTAAGGGGCATGTCGGACTGCCAAGCAGTCCAAAAATCCATGCCTCTGCAATAAAGAAATGCCACAATTTTGAGGTACATGAGTGAGTCCGCTCACATGTGTACAATGTACACTACACTCCCCCATATGTTAAACAACTGACAAAACTAAAAATAAAAGGATTTTTTTTCTTCTGACATAGCTGCCCGTATTTGCGTGAGTTTGCGCAGGTTTGCACATTGCTTAGCTGCAGTTAGCAGCTTAGACACCAGAAGAGGAAAATATGAAAAATATATGCAAATTAAGCAAAATAGCGATAGTGTAGTGGTTAGAGCCTTCGCACAAAGAGGAGGCATTCCCGGTTTAAGTCCCATTACTGCACGTTACATTTTCTGTGGGAAATCTGTATACAAAAATATTTCCTGACATTTTTTATGTATAAGTTTTGTAAAAAGCATTGAAATGTTAAGTGTAGTAGTGAACAAATATATATATATATATATATATATATATATATATATATATATATATAAAGGTGAAATGGTTATGCATTCTGAGGCATGAGTACCCTATTTTAAGCAATATAAAGCACTGCTAAGCACATTTTACCATTACTGAGAATATTTAAATAGAATTGCATGTAGCTGCACACTGCGCTAACCAGCGCAACCGCAATGTATTTGCACGTAGGTGCACACTGCATTAACCAGCGCAATGTCGGGCAACGTCAGGCAATGTCGAGCAACGTTGAGCAATGTTGGGCAAAGTCAGGCAAAGTTGGGCAAAGTCGGTTAAACACGCTCACACCTCCTTTACTGTACCTTAACCAGTCAGGTCTACCCAGCAGGAAAATAAAAAGCAGTGACAGGGCTCAAACTCAGGATAGTGTGCACTATAGTCACAATACTTAACCAGTAAGCCATGACAGCATTTCACAAACATGCACTTTCAACAGACATATATCTATCAAAGGAATTTTAAACATTGCCAACATCAGCTAAGCAGGCATGCCTACAGCTGAGTTTTTCTAAAACTGGCCAATCACAAATAAGTGCAGGAAATGAGGCATATGTAAGCTCCACAGGTGGGAATGCTTGCTATAACTGGTTGTAGCTTCCTTCTGCAGTCAGCATGGCTGGTGTTGGCGAAGGCACTCGATTTAAAGCGCAACGCTGGGGCATCCAGGAGTCCAAAGTAATGGTTTAGCTCCTTGTCCACAATCATGAAGAAAGACTCCTGCGGGGCCAGTACCAGGGTACCCAATATAAAATGGAGGCCTGGAACAGTCTTGCCCATGATTTCACCAGTGCCACTGGTGTTCCTCGGACTGGTGAGCAGGTCAGACACCATTATTCTGACCTGAAGCGATGTAGGGAGGATCAATTGGACCAGTGGATACAGGAATCCCGTACGATGCCTAATGCTCCAGTACTGAGTAAATAGCCAATGTATTAAGTAGTTAGGAATTGCTATGCTTGTCTATACTATGTATAGGTATGTCTCAATATCACTGCACTTACTTCACAGCTGCATGTGACCGGGCTATAAACCAGCAAGCCCATGAAGATAGACTGCAAAGGCTGCATCATGAGGCAGGTTATTAATTATTCTGCATGTACTGTTATATAAAATAAATGAGAGAGCCTTCAAAACGTCTTTTAACCCAATAACTAAAGGTGTAATAATTCTTTAATAAATGTATGATTCATGGAGTGCATCTGTGTCATTTTCTTTGATATATTGTACTGTTGCATTCTACAAATAGTAGTGTTGTATTAAGCAGTGTCAACCCACACTTGGGTAGGCCCATATAACGTGGATGAAGGGAGTGCCAGTATCTTGTATGCATATGTACAGCCCTCAACTGTTGGTTCATGGCCAGCATGTACAGGTTAATCTGGCACATGAGTAGTTTGGTATTGTGTTCCCCAGAAATGTCAGTGTGCTGCCAGAAATGTAGGGAGCTGTTAACATATAACTGATACTTTCACTTGAACATATCTAGATAATTATATGAAAGTAGATCTGTCAGTGTACCATCTTAGCAGTAGTGTGTGTGAGCAACTCTCAAAATATGTTGCAGTAACATCTGCATCTTGGACAGTTTGTATGTAAGATGCAGATCATGTATATAATTATCTAGCAAAATCCAATTGCACAATATAAGGACATTGGGTAGTGTAA